>NC_089843.1:214502589-214572589 GCF_035609145.1 Eleutherodactylus coqui
GCATGTCCGCTCACATGTAGCGATTGCAATTTCAACGATCGCAATATGTTCTTTTTATGTGCGGACTCTGCATGCATGGCTTCCTTGAAGTCAATGGAAGCCTTTTGACCCGCAGCCCATCCACAATTGACATTGCAGATAGATTGTGAGTGCCAACGTTATCGCCTAGCGATGGCGCAAAAAAACCAAATATATATATATTTTAAAATCTGTACTGCCTATGACTGACGGCGAGCGTCCACGGTCATCCACAATACAGAAAGCGAGGGTACGTGGGGGTCAGAGGCGGATTCCGCTGAGGGCTCCTGCATGCGGAGTCTGGATCGCCCGTGTGCATGCGATCTTATGCTACTAACACGATCCATTCTCTTAGACTTCATCCTCCCAATATGCAAACTAGAACCATTAGCTGAGAAATGTAGCCGTACCAAACCAGAATGTGTTTGACACTATGTAGTATCTGGCATGGTTTATTATACAAATCCCTACACATGGGTGTTCATATATCAATCCCCCTTAAAGGGTCTCAGGTCTTTGCTTTATATGGCCCTGTTTGGCAAAATGATAGCACAACGTTCTACATACAATGGGGCAATTTATGAAAGTCGGAAAGTTTTGCGCAAATGCAAATTTGTGACTTTTTGCAAAAGGTGGGCGGGGCTTTGCCAGTAGGGGGTGTGGCCACACTGGGTAAATAGATTTATGTACAGTTTTTGCTAGAAGCTTGCAGAAATTATACCAGAAATGTTCACCAGGTATAGACATAACATGTGAGGGCTGAGTGGAGCTATGGGCTTGGCAGCCCAAACTTCTGATGATCAGCTAAAATGATCAGAGGGAGCTGTGGGCGATCTCCATGCAGCTAATATAGGAGATCCCAAGTGGGAAATACTTTTCTGTGACCTCTAGTTTCTTACAAATAACAAATCTGATATACGACTTAAAGAATACCAGCGTTTCCAGATGACTTTTCAGAATAAGCTGCCGTTTGTGTATATAAGGAATAACACTATTCCTGGCCGTTCTATGACTTGTTTCCTGCATTCTTCACCAGTTTTCCTCTCTGCAGGCTGTATCACTAATTTTCAGTTCTCTCTGAGCTGGTAACTGGATAGTAGCTCATCCGGTGTAAGAGGAACATTAGCCTGCTTCTATCTGCCTTCTGCTTCTCCGCGTCCCTCCTCCATAGACTTCTATGGGCAGCATGACTTACAAAAAGTCACAAAGTGCCGTAATTCTCAATAAATAATCATCGCAGAACATAAAAAATGCATCTATTACCTCCATTAAAAAACTGTGGTAGAATGCACTGGACAAAATAATGCAAGGAACCCGGACATCTAATATCACATTAGGTCTACGGGTTTATGTAAAAAAGAAGTAGCAGAGTCCTTATCAGGTTGGGCCATCTCTAGAGCAGAGGCTGTAGTAGCACTCAGTATACTTGCAATATCAGAGGTCAACAGTTTGATAAGTGGCATGTGAATTACCGATATGGCATTGGGGTCCTGGAAGGTCAAGTTATATCTCTATGGGGAAGGACTTTCTCATCGGTGGCCAGCTTAACGACTCATAGAAGGGATCTGACAGAACAAGGATACAATAGAGTCAGTACAACATTTGCTTTTGAACTCTTTATCATCTAAAACATAAAAGTGTATATGAAGAGGAATACTAGAAATACCTGAAAACTTCAAAGTAACAGCAGCTACCAAGTCTACAAATTAGTATCAAAATGTAAATAGTCTACTTCAAAAGCATAATTCTTACATATGAACCTTTGTCTTTATGCAGCTTGTTAATTTGTCCAATAGCCTACTTTATTAGCTGGCATTGGCGATAGTTGTGGACAGATGTAGTAGACCTTCCATTACACCCCAATGGAATAGACTAGTAAGAACTAGAATTCTTGCATTAGTAAATGCATTAAATGAATCCCATTGACGAAGGTGGGTCAAAACTATAATGAAAAAATACTAGCTATTAGGAACAGCAAAATACCCGATTATGAGGCTTCTTGGCCACCATGGATAAACTCCAACAATAGGAGGACACAATAATAGGCAACCCCGCAAATTAGGGAAACAGTCACCCTTTAAGAGGATAAGGAAACATAGTATTTACCTACCTTAATACTAGGATGCGGTCATGTCATAACTCCTCCCTCCATTACCCCCCCCCTCCTTCCTGTTAACAACCTGTCATCCAGTTATAACATATAAGATGACTATAATGACTTACATGTATAAATGTATTGAAATTGTGTATTACACTTTAAGTTTGTTGAGTATAAGGGCTCTTTCCAACCAGTATATATCGGACGGCGTTTTCGCAGCCGGCCGGCTGTCATCTGGGGCATAGAAGCTCGTGAACAGGCGCACAAATCTAATGTTAGTGCGCCGTTCACATGGCATGGCCCCTGGCGTATATGCACCGAGGTCACTATGCCGTTGCCCCTTTCCCCTCCCTACCCATCGCAGGCTCACCTCTGCTCTCCTCCCAGTTCATTCTTTGTAATGGTACAGGGCTGGGTCGGAGCTAAGCGCCTCCTTCGATAGGCTGTCCCCTCCCATCGCAAAGAACGAGCGGGGAGGAGAGCAGTGGTGAGCCTGCACCGGGAAAGGAGAGCAGAGGGAGGGAGTTTGCTGCTAAACTCCTTCCCACCTCCGGCCGCTGCCATGGACTCCCATAGGAGCCCCTGCAGCAGCCGACGTATTCCGGCCCAAAAGATAGTTCAAGGACTATCTTTTGGGCCTGACATAAAAACTGTCTATGTCCGGTAAATCTATAGATGTAGCACTGTATTTTATGGAAATGAAGACGAGAGAAGAGAAGTTTGACTTGACTGTATATTTGGCTAGACTTGATAATACAGTGTTGGAACTTTTACCCCCTTTCTTGTCTTCATTTATTTCGGCAGCTCTTTACTCGCTCTATGCAAGCTCTCTGGTATGTGTTGACTTTGTACTATATACAGTATATAGATGCCCGTCCTTTGCTTCTGGCTGACCACACAATGAAAGGTAACATTAATGACCATCACCCTGCTTTACCGCTTGGACACAGTTGAATGAATGGCATAAAGGCGTACAAGTGACAAGGTGCATGCCCTGAACTACATCTCACCCCGCGGACTGTAGACTGAGCTCAATGGCAGGCCAAGAGGAGCAGTGAGATACAGATGTCATCACCCGCTAAAACTGTCCTCCCAATGATTTCTACATCATTATTACAGGAAAATGGAAAAATGTCTCAAAAAGATACATTATAGGTGAATATATAACATTTCTAAGCTGGTTTATGTGTATAATTCTATGCTAATGATTACTTGCACTAACACTACTGTACACTACTAGGAGACTTGGTTGATGGTTCCCTATTATATAACCAGACCCACAGTTTATATATTTGCTAATATTACTTTGTTTAGCTTTTTTTTTTCTGAAACTTCCTGCAGCCCTTCTCCTCAGGTGGGTCATGTGATCGCATTCTGACCACCTGAGATTTACTTGGCTTTATGTGCACTCATATCACAGTTGCTGATGATGATTAGAGGCTCCTGTTACACAGTTATAATGAAGGAGATCACAGCTCATCCTACTGATGGATAATTATGGTCTGTAGTTTATTTAGGAGAATACAGAATACTGATGGTAATGGCAGTATCCTCCCAGCAGGCAGAGATGGTACAGGATCTAACTGCTCATGTGATGTCATGCTGATGCATCATGGAACTGATAGCACAGATTAGAGATAGAGGAAGCAAGCACATATCTCTGCATCACGGTGGTGCCTGTTAGGCATCAGACAGGAGGCTGCACTGTATGGAAGTGACTGCGGTATGCATAGGAGACGTCCAAAGTGTGACAGGCAGGAAAGTAGAATCCTGAGCACAGATGTGAAACCATCTTTTGAGCGATAATCGTTGTGTGTAACTGCACTGACATCCTGCAGTTTTCGTTCTCCTGTCGCTCATCGTCGATGAGCCTTATCAGGGATTCACAGCGGGATACAGCTGATACTATTGTCTGAGCTGTACCCCGCTTCCTAATAACAGGTTGAGTATGAAGAACAGAGTGGTCCAGCTCTGTGCTTCATACCTGGCACAGAGCGCTCGGCTGTATAACAGCCGGGCACTCCGTGCAGAAAACATCTGGATGCAGAAGACAAGCGGGGACAACCTGCTTGTCTTCTGCATCCCCTGCTTCGATAGCTCGGCTGTATAATAGCCGGGCGCTCGGAGCAGGGGAACAGCTGGATGCAGAAGACAAGCGGGGATACCCCACTTGTCTTCTGCGTCCTCCGCTCCGAGCACTGGGCTATATAACAGCCGGGCGGTTGGAGCGGGGGAACAGCTGGATGCAGAAGACAAGCGGGGATACCCCACTTGTCTTCTGCATCCTCTGCTCTGAGCGCCGGGCTGTATAACAGCCGGGCGGTTGGAGCGGGGGAACAGCTGGATGCAGAAGACAAGCGGGGATACCCCACTTGTCTTCTGCATCCTCCGCTCTGAGCGCCAGGCTGTATAACAGCCGGGCGGTTGGAGCGGGGGAACAGCTGGATGCAGAAGACAAGCGGGGATACCCTACTTGTCTTCTGCCTCCTCCGCTGGCAGCGCAAGGTGATCGCTCATCTTGCGCTGTAAATGACACAACGGTGATCACTCAAAACCAGTCTAAACCAGCCTTAAAGAAGAATTTTCTTTTCTTTTTTTTTTTTTGCCCTAGAGTACAATAATGGTAAGAGATACTGTACATAAGGGTTCTGCATGAGTACTAATACTAGTCAGTGGCTGGTCATGGGTATTTGCTATTCGCCTCTTCTGCATACAGTATACTATATCCATTCTTTCACTCATCTGTGAAATATCATTAAAATTGCAAATACCCTCCGGTAGAGATGTGTAGAGGTTATAATTCTTTGTCACCACCTTAAACAATGGCCTTCCTTTTTCACTAGTTCCTTGTCAAATGATAGCTCTAATGCTTAAAGGTTCCGGCAATTTATTTCTTTAGCTGGAGGCAAACGATTTGACAGACGCATGAGGTTCTCAGGAAGCTGATAGTGGTCGAAATTACTTGGTAAATGTGATATCTATGGATAGCTGGTGACGATAACAACGACTTCATTATTGTGTGGGAACTAGATAGCAGGAGCACTAGGCTGCGGCAAATGGCTTTCTATTTTGGACATACATTCCTATAATTCCAAATTCTTTTGTTCTACTATTGTGATCTTTATGACATTTTCTCACCAGAAGAGACTGAGCTTTGGACATGGTGTACCAGATTGAGAACCAGTTAGAGATGAGCGAGTACCCAAGTGCTCGGGTCCGCGTTTTTCGAGTCGAGCTTTTCGTAAAATTCGAGAGGTCTACTCGAGTAACAAACCCCAATGACTACAATAGGAGACTCGAGCATTTTTGTATGTGGGACGCCGGGTCCCAAGCTTTTCTTTTTTTTTTTTTCTTGGTTCTTGTGTTTTTTCTTCTCTCTCTTTCTTCTCTATCTCTCTCTTTCTTCTCTATCTCTCTCTTTCCTCTCTCTCCCTCTCTTTCTCTCTTTCCTCTTTCCCCTCTCTTCTTTCTCTCTCTCTTTCATCTCTCCCTCTCTCTCTTTCCTCTCTCTCTCTCTTTCCTCTCCCCCTCTCTCTCTCTCTCTCTCTCTCCCCCTCTCTTTCTCTATTTCCTCTCTCTCTCTCTCTCTCTCTCTCTCTCTTCTCTCTCTCTCTCCCCCCTGCCAAAAAAATTTGCCATTGACGTGCGCGCTCCGTCGTGGCGGGGAGGAGCCAAAAACTGGGGTGGGGCTAACACGGCATGATGCTCATTCGAATAATGAGCACTGTCAGGTCTTGTATGATCTTTGCCATAAGCAACTCAGGACACACCATTGAGTACGCTAATACTCGAACGAGCATCAAGCATCGTTCGCTCAACTCTAGAACCAGTCCATCCACTCAGTTCAGAGTTCCTGCTTCAGTGTCCTTCCTTATTCTTGGTTCAGCATATCCCAAGATGAGTGCAGCAAGAAGACCAACTTTGGAAAAACAAACAAGCCATAATTGTGTTATCGGGCCTGGTGTTGTTTATACTTTATCTGTCAATTTGAGAATTTCTAGAATTTGTATTTGAGGAAATTTGAATCTTTTATGAAATTTGCCAACAGGTGAGGATGGACACATGTATCAGGATCTGAGATGTATCAGAGTTAATGTAACAACCACTGCACCAAGCACAAGGCGAAATTACAAGCAGATCTACAATAGATGCAACCCTACAGCCACTTCACACGCGGTGGAGAGAACAGAACCCATTGCTTTCAATGCCTTCGTACACATTTCCATACTTTGAACATTTATGTTGTGCAAAACATTAATAAAATATGCACTATTTTTGCGCGTACTTGCACACCAAAAATCGCCATCCGCGCACTCTATCTATATTAAAAAAACATCCTGAAATCTTTCAGTTTTTACTCCGGTCACCAAGCCTTATAAGAGTGCGAATACAATGAAAAACTACAAACAGATTAGGAAAAAAGTTTGTGTGTTAAGGCTCCTTCAGACAAGCATATGTGTTTTTGTGTGCACCTAAGTGCAACGCATTTGCGCTGTGAACAAGGCGCTTTTGCGTGCGTTTCAACGCCTTTTTGCTGCAATTTTTGTACATGCAGGGCCTGTTCACATGGGTGCGGGGCACACCCACACTGTGATTTAAAAGGCTATTTGAGGACCAGATGTGTTCTTCTTTTCACGGTATTGCGCAGCGTGTTGCGCTTTTGCACGCACATTAAATGCGCATTTGCACATCTTCGATAAACTTCCATGTGCAAATGCGCACAAAAATAAAGCATGCTGCGTTTTTCTACGAGCATGCAAAATGCACGTGCAAAAAAGGGAAATGAGAATGAACCCATTAACATTAATAGGTCCTATTTTCTGCATATGGCATGCGTAAAGTTTGCATGCGCACGTACGTCTGTTTGAAGGAGCCCCCTTGTCTGGACAGCGATATGGGCAGGGCCTTAATTGTGACTATACTCCAGAGGTCCAGCGCCTGCATCGTCCAGCGGCGCGGGGGACCCCAAGAGCAGCCAGAGAGTTTTTCTCCTGCCTCCCGCCAGAAAGAATGATCATAAAAATAGCAAGAATGATCATATAATACCCACAATAGGCGCAGTAACGGTTATATACCATAGCTATTTTATTTCTATAATGCCAAATGTTGACTATGTACAGTGGAACAACCGCTTGTATGTAGAATGGGGATTTGTAAATGCGTCCCCCCACATCTTCAAGGTGCTCTCCCTAAGGAAAAATAATACTCTTCTTGACCCTCGATCAATCATGTCATGATCATAGTTAGGCCTCCCTCACACAGGCATTTCTTTACAGCGTTTTGCGTTGCTTTTTCAGCGCTGCGCTAAACGCTGTACAATGCTTCCATTTATCTTAATGGGACTGCTCACACAAGGCTGATAACGCAGCGTCTTCAACGCTGCACTTTGATAACGTTGCATGTTCTAATTTTGCCCGTTTTCAGCCCTGCGTTGCCCATTGAAATGAATGGGCAGCGGTCTCAGCGCTGCCGAAAACGTGGCACAACTTGGTATCGCGGATTTGGCAGTGCTAAACGCCCTAGCTACAGTGCCTGAGTCAAAAAAAAAAATCAATACTCACCTTGCAGGTGATGTCGCTGTCCCCGGCGGTGCTCTCAGGACTTGTCAGTCGGCAGGGGAACTTTTTCTCTGGTGACGGGGATTTGAAATCCCCGCCTCCAACCAGAGATTGCTCTGATTGGCTGAGCGCCGCTGAGTGACAGCCCACTCAGCCAATCACAGCCAGTGCTGGATGCGTCCAATCACAGCCATTCATTCATTGAATGGCTGTGATTGGACGCATCAAGTGCTGGTTCTGCTCAGCCGCCTGTCACTAAACGGTGCTTAGCCAATCAGAGCAATCGGCCGGCTTCACAAGGTCCCAACAGCGGTGCTGGAGACAGCGACTTCACCAGCTAGGTGAGTATAGGTATTTTCTTTTATCAGCAGCCTTGGCTGTGCTGAAAACGCAGCCAAAACTCTGGCAAACCGGGCGGAATCTGCTGAAAATGCCTGTGTGAGGGAGGCCTAAGGGACTGAGAGCCAAGATACATCATTTTATGCTGGATGTGCCCTGAGAAAGGAATGGACAAGAAATTCTCCCATCATCGGAATGCAGAGCCACCACCAGGACTCTGGTAATGAGTTATGGGTATGATGGTCCTATCTAGGACAGAATGGCGTTAGTCTATTGAAGAAGCCAACACTGTCAAAATCCATGCATAATACTTTTTGTGATTTTCAACTTCAAAGCTTTCGCTCGCCCCGCTTACTGTAAAATGATGGAAAAGAATACGACCCCAACGCTCATCACTGTGACCAAACGGTTTATTCAACATTTTCATTAATAAAAGAAAAATCTGTCTGGAGAGGCTGTTGCCATGAGATTGTATAGTTCACAAAAGATGTCAGCAAGGACTGCTGGCCGCGGCTCTGAAGCTCTCCACTCAAGCATACCATTAACATTCTTCACATGCCATGGACTACCCTGTTTCTAAGACAATTTTGTGAACATGTTCTGCCTCTGATTCGGTCATCCAGGTGCCTTCCAATAAACAGGGGGCCATTGTTTTATCAGATACACACACTAAATGCTTCCAATTTCATGCATGAGCTGTTGGTGGTCTGAAAGTTGGTCTAAACTGTCCAGAAGTTATTTTTACACATTAGTACCCACAGCTGCTCCAGGTACAAACATTGGAAATACTATGGCCAAGAACCTTGTATCAAAGTTCTAAAAGTATGCATATACACCTATGTACATTAGTAGCATCTTGGATGTATACAGTACTTGGAATTATTTATGCTATTTTTTATTCACGGGCTAGACCATGTTTTTCTGGGCCAAGGGCCACATAGTCATACTGAACGACTTCCAAGGGCCCCAAGGATATTTCCATTTGAGACATTTATGGTATATCCTAAGTCTATGCCATAATAAATCAAGTTCCACTTTCAGGACTCCCGCCTGTTGGGAGGATGAGGATCTCTTTCACAATCAGCACTCCAGAGAGGAGGAGACAATGTATGCGGCTCTCTCCATTGTAGATGATGGATGTTGAGGTAACGGCCTGGTATTTCCTAAGTCTTATAAACTACAATGGAAAGAGCTGCATACACGTACGATGCCTCAAACTCATATACTCATTTCTGGAGTGCCAAAGGGGTCAAGAGACTTTATTCTCCTAATAGATAGGAGACCCAGACATGTCTACACAGTGCCCCCTTAGTACTTGTCCTAATGTATAGGGGACCCAGACATGGCTACACAGTCCACCTTTAGTACTTGTCCTAATATATAGGGGACCTAGACATGGCCACACAGTGCACCCTTAGAACTTGTCCTAATATATAGGGGACCCAGACATGGCTACACAGGGCACCCTTAGTACTTGTCCTAATATATAGGGGACCCAGACATGTCTACACAGTGTCCCCTTAGTACTTGTCCTAATATATAGGGGACCCAGACATTGCTACACAGTGCACCCTTAGTACTTGTCCTAATGTATAGGGGACCCAGACAGTGCTACACAGTCCACTTTTAGTACTTGTCCTAATACATAGGAGACCCAGACATGGCTACATAGTGCACCCTTAGTACTTGTCCTAATGTATAGGGGACCCAGACATGGCTACACAGTGCACCCTTAGTACTTGTCCTAATGTATAGGAGACCCAGACATGGCTACACAGTGCACCCTCAGTACTTGTCCTAATATATAGGAGACCCAGGCATGACTACACAGGGCACCCTTAGTACTTGCCCTAATATATAGGAGACCCAGGCATGACTACACAGTGCACCCTTAGTACTTGTCCTAATGTATAGGAGACCCAGACATGGCTGCACAGGGCACCCTCAGTACTTGTCCTAATATATAGGAGACCCAGACATGACTACACAGCGCACCCTTAGTACTTGTCCTAATATATAGGGGACCTAGACATGGCTACACAGTGCCCCCTTAGTACTTGTCCTAATATATAGGAGACCCAGACATGGCTACACAGTGCACCCTCAGTACTTGTCCTAATATATAGGAGACCCAGGCATGACTACACAGGGCACCCTTAGTACTTGCCCTAATATATAGGAGACCCAGGCATGACTACACAGTGCACCCTTAGTACTTGCCCTAATATATAGGAGACCCAGGCATGACTACACAGGGCACCCTTAGTACTTGCCCTAATATATAGGAGACCCAGGCATGACTACACAGTGCACCCTTAGTACTTGTCCTAATATAAAGTGAACCCAGACATGACTACACAGGGCACCCTCAGTACTTGTCCTAATATATAGGAGACCCAGGCCTGGCTACACAGTGCACCCTTAGTACTTGTCCTAATATATAGGAGACCCAGACATGACTACACAGGGCACCCTTAGTACTTGCCCTAATATATAGGGACCAGACATGACTACACAGGACACCCTTAGTACTTGTCCTAATATATTGGAGACCCAGACATGGCTACACAGGGCTCCCTTAGTACTTGTCCTAATATATAGGGGACCCAGACATGGCTACACAGGGCTCCCTTAGTACTTGTCCTAATATATAGGGGACCAGACATGACTACACAGGGCACCCTTAGTACTTGTCCTAATATATATTGACCCAGACATGACTACACAGTGCACCCTTAGTACTTGTCCTAATATATAGGGGGCCAAGACATGGCTACACAGTGTCCCCTTAGTACTTGTCCTAATACATAGGGGACCCAGACATGCATACACAGGGCACCCTTAGTACTTGTCCTAATATAGAGGGACCCAGACATGACTACACAGTGCACCCTTAGTACTTGTCCTAATATATATTGACCCAGACATGACTACACAGTGCACCCTTAGTACTTGTCCTAATATATAGGGGACCCAGACATGGCTACACAGTGCCCCCTTAGTACTTGTCCTAATATATAGTGGACCCAGACATGGCTACACAGTGTCCCCTTAGTACTTGTCCTAATACATAGGGGACCCAGACATGCATACACAGGGCACCCTTAGTACTTGTCCTAATATAGAGGGACCCAGACATGACTACACAGTGCACCCTTAGTACTTATCCTTATATAAAGGGACCCAGACATGACTACACAGGGCACCCTTAGTACTTGTCCTAATATATAGGAGATCCAGACATGACTACACAGGGCACCCTTAGTACTTGTCCTAATATATAGGGGACCCAGACATGGCTACTCAGTGCACCCTTAGTACTTTGTCTACTATATAGGGACCCAGACATGACTACATAGTACACCCTTAGTACTTGTCCTAATATATATTGACCCAGACATGACTACACAGGGCACCCTTAGTACTTGTCCTAATATAGAGGGACCCAGACATGACTACGCAGTGCACCCTTAGTACTTGTCCTTATATAAAGGGACCCAGACATGACTACACAGGGCACCCTTAGTACTTGTCCTAATATATATTGACCCAGACATGACTACACAGTGCACCCTTAGTACTTGTCCTAATATATAGGGGGCCAAGACATGGCTACACAGTGTCCCCTTAGTACTTGTCCTAATACATAGGGGACCCAGACATGCATACACAGGGCACCCTTAGTACTTGTCCTTATATAAAGGGACCCAGACATGGCTACACAATGTACCCTTAGTACTTGTCCTAATATATAGGAGATCCAGACATGACTACACAGTACACCCTTAGTACTTGTCCTAATATATAGGGGACCCAGACATGGCTACTCAGTGCACCCTTAGTACTTTGTCTACTATATAGGGACCCAGACATGACTACATAGTACACCCTTAGTACTTGTCCTAATATATAGGGACCCAGACATGACTACACAGGGCACCCTTAGTACTTGTCCTAATATAGAGGGACCCAGACATGACTACACAGTGCACCCTTAGTACTTGTCCTAACATAGAGGGACCCAGACATGGCTACACAGGGCACCCTTAGTACTTGTCCTAATATATAGGGGACCCAGACATGGCTACACAGGGCACCCTTAGTACTTGTCCTAATATAGAGGGACCCAGACATGACTACACAGTGCACCCTTAGTACTTGTCCTAATATAGAGGGACCCAGACATGGGTACACAGGGCACCTTTAGTACTTGTCCTAATATATAGGAGATCCAGACATGACTACACAGTACACCCTTAGTACTTGTCCTAATATATAGGGGACCCAGATATGGCTACTCAGTGCACCCTTAGTACTTTGTCTACTATATAGGGACCCAGACATGACTACATAGTACACCCTTAGTACTTGTCCTAATATATAGGGACCCAGACATGACTACACAGGGCACCCTTAGTACTTGTCCTAATATAGAGGGACCCAGACATGACTACACAGTGCACCCTTAGTACTTGTCCTAACATAGAGGGACCCAGACATGGCTACACAGGGCACCCTTAGTACTTGTCCTAATATATAGGGGACCCAGACATGGCTACACAGGGCACCCTTAGTACTTGTCCTAATATAGAGGGACCCAGACATGACTACACAGTGCACCCTTAGTACTTGTCCTAATATAGAGGGACCCAGACATGGGTACACAGGGCACCTTTAGTACTTGTCCTAATATATAGGAGATCCAGACATGACTACACAGTACACCCTTAGTACTTGTCCTAATATATAGGGGACCCAGATATGGCTACTCAGTGCACCCTTAGTACTTTGTCTACTATATAGGGACCCAGACATGACTACATAGTACACCCTTAGTACTTGTCGTAATATAGGAGACTAGGCATGGCTACACAGGGCACCCTTAGTACTTGGTCTAATATATAGGGGACCCAGACATGACTGCACAGGGCACCCTTAGTGCCACTACTGTTGCCCTGCAAAATTCTATCCCGGAACGGGAGGATTACCGCTACCTAATTTTCTCACCCATTCTTCCTTTCTGTCAGTTCCAGTTTCTGTTATCAGGAGACCAATATGGCCATCATCTTTACACTACCTAATCACCTACATTGCATTTGTAGGGTTAGGACTACCAATGCACTCTACCTGCTCTGTGATTGGCCAACACGGCTCATGTGATTAGTGCTGACCAATAACAAAGAAGTTCATGGCCTGGAAGTGGTGCAATGGAGGGGCCATGAAGAAGGTCAAGTACAGGTAATATACCTTTTTCACATTCCTATCCCAGAATTTTTAAAATTGGTGTCCTATCCTCAGGATCAGCCAACAACATATGATTGTGGAGGTCTTACTCTCAGGACCCCTCACCAATCAGCAGCTTAAAGGGGCAGAAAACACTACAAGAGATGGCATTTCAAACTCTACCGCAATTTGCTTCCACTCGTGTGCATGAAGAATCAGTTTTCCATAGTATGCCATGGGCGTCATTTGCTGTGGAATCCGGAGATGGATGCCCACTCCGGATTCCGAGGTACAAATCCGCCGTGTGTATGCACCCTTCCGTACCAAAAAACCTCATTGTTGTTGGCAACACACCACTGCATGTCAATAGGCGATGTGCTGCCGACAATAATGAGGGAGCTCGGACGATGAATGACCATATTAGCGGCCGTTTGTGCCCACACAGTTTGCATCGGACTATGTAAAGGCCCTTTAACCCAGTACTAATTGACTTGTTATATGATTAATTAGTGCTTGTCAGGACCTTGTGGTTAAAAATATTAGCATAAGGTGTGGCCTGCGAAAAGTCATGCAAAATGAAGATAAGAACAGCTAATGGAGATATTTGAAGGATTGTGGATAAGTTGGGTGGAGACCAAAGCACTGGGCTGCTGGCAACCCATCACATCCTGCACACTTCAGGATCTTAACACATGTCAGTCTCTGGTTTCCTTAGTTAACTAAACAGTCATAAAAGTGAAAAGTGGCATAAAAGTATCGGCTCGTCTATATCTGCACATAGCAAATCCATAATATTTTCCAATATGTTAAAGACTGCCAAAACCAATGACAGCGGCTGGCCATTAAATCTGTGCTGGGAGTCTAAAAACACCAGGAACGTGTAAGTAAAAAGTACAACAAGACATGAAAAGAGCTCTCTGGATGGACAAATGTAGAGAGCTAGGGTAAGGCAAGTAGAACAAGAGCTAGAAACAGGGGACTAATGGCGGCTTACCACGTGCGTATGCGCAAAATGCTCTTTTCTGCACCGTGAACATCACGCTATCATGTGCGTATCTACGTATTTTACTGTACTTTTCACGCTGAACATTTCACATGGGCGGGGGACACAGTCGCACCCCACAATTAAGGCTATTTAGCCTAATTTAGTCCCCGGTGTGTTATCTTTTCCGATGCGGGTCTCTTACTCTCCCCACTCAAGGCATGAGCATTTGGATGCAGCGAAAAAATACGCACCGATTGAAATAGTTAATTTGCCTAATGAGTTCCAGATGTGTTCTTTTGCCTGCGCAATTACACAGTGTTGCATGTATCCACCATATAGCGCATGTATTTGCGCATCCCCATTAGCTTCTATGGAGACTTTTGGTGCACAAATGCGCAGGAAGATAGAGCATGCTGTGTATTTTTGGGGAGGACTGAAACGCGCAGTGAAAAATATGTGCATGTGGCCTAAGGCCTCATGTCCACAGGGAAAATCAGGCCCGCCGCAGATTCTTCATGCAGAATCCCGCAGCGGGTCCCTCCTTTCCCCCCGGACATGAGGCCTAAAAAGAAGCATTACTTACCTGTCCGGATGCTGCGGATCGGCCCTCTGTCGCGGCCGGATCTTCTTTCTTCGGCCCGGCGGATGTGCTCGGCACGCCGGCAGCGTGCCGCGCACATGCGCCGCGCACTCCTACTTTTTTTAACTCCTGCGCTCCCACGCCGGAGAGCAGGTGTTCAGCTGCAGGTGTGCCGCGGATCCGGACGGCTTCCATAGGCTTCAATAGAGACCCGCACTAAAATGCAGCATGCCGCGGGTGTTTTCCCGCACATGCAATCCGCGCCTCAAGGGAAAATGACATCCGCAGGTGCGGGTGTCCAATGCATCCCTACGGGGCGCGGATCACAGGTGAGGGTGATCCGCTGCGGATCTGTGCTCGTGGACATGAGGCCTAAATCTTCTTTTACCCAGATCCATATCATTGGGATATCAAAAAGTGTTGTGAAAAGAAACAGTCTGGAATCACGCAAATGTGTATTTACGTATTTTTGTAAAATATGCAATGATGCTTTCGGCCAGTAAATTGGCCAATGAGTTTCGTAACTTCCAAATGTTCTCGTTCCCTGCGCACACGGACAGGAAGAGAGAACATCCTTTTTTTTGTGCAACGGAATTTCATAGGTAAAGCGCGCCCTTGTGAATGAACCCATGGGCTCTATTCCCATGTGCAAGTCCTCTGTGTTGTGACACGGACAGAACTCACACATAAATAGAACGCATTATTTTTAATGGGTTAATTTAAATGACTGGTTTTTTAGCGTGCGAGACCAAAAAAATCACAGCATTTCTTATTTTTGGGCAATTCTGCTGCGAGAATTGCCCATTATTGCCTATGGCAGCGTGACAACAATCACATCGCACTTACGTGCCATGTGATTTATATGCAAGTGTGATGCATTTTTTTCCATTTTAACCATTGAAACAACTTACTATTTTTTAATGGAAGTAAAAAAAAATGATGGAAAACGTAAATTAATCTGATGCATATTGCATGTTTTTCACCCACAATGCTTCACACACGCTAGTAAAAACACAGGAAAATTGCAGGTAAATGAGTGCAATATAAGTCTGATTCTCTTGAACCTATATCTGTCAGGGGGCTGGGGTCCGGGTAACTGGAAGTCCCTGAAACTACCCGCAACCCACATGCCTACCTACTTGCCCCCCTAGGCTAAGCCCTAGGGCGACAACTGGGTGACAGTCCCTAGGCTCACTAGGGATGCGGGCAGGAGTCAGACTCACAGAGAAATACCGGAGACAAACAAAGACAAAGGCAGGTCAGGCAATCCGGGTTAGCAACAGGAGAAGGCGAGGTACAAGGGGACAGGCGAAGGCAAAGTCGGGTCCGAAGCAAGCGAGTCACAGCAGGGAGTCAAATACAAGAAACACGGGTGTAGCTGGAGACCAAACATACACTGGCAACCTCTAAAGGAAACAGAGCTGTTTAACTGCTGTCAGAACTGCCGCCCCGACAGCTGTTTGGGGTGAGGAGCCTGACAGCAGCAAGACCCAGACATAAAGCAGCGAGTGCAGAGCAAAAACCCAGACATCAGGCATCGAGTGCACAGCAAGCTCGCCCGGGTGTCATGGAAATGGGGACACGGCATGGGACGGCTCCAGCCACGTCCTCAGCAACCCGGCTACCCGTGCGCCCGCTCCCTGAGCATGGGATCATGCGCCCGAAGCCCGCGTCCAGGATTACGATGGCCAGGGAGCTCACAAATACCAGGGCTCCCCTGTGCCGCACCCCCAGTGATAGGACCGGCGGTGTGGGCACAGAGTCCCCGAGAGCCGCTGACAATATCGCACTCAGCCATGTAAATACAGCCTTAGTCCCCCCAAAAATCAATGTGATGTTAATAGGGTTACCCAGTCAGTGGCACTGGGATCAGAGGGGAAGCGCTCCTCCAACCCCTGTGTAGCGGCCAGCACTTGTAATTGCAGGAGCAGCTCTCATTGAAATCAATGCTTGCAATTAGGAGCCTCTAGGACGGGGTCGGAGCAGTGCTCTGAGGAATTGAAGAAACTTCTTTGGCATTTTATGTTTTGTACACGCTTATTCTAGTTACATTTACATGACTGTCATTTGTAGGTATTCTGTATATAGATTTGCTAATTGAATAAAAGCGATTGAACCGGAATCGAACACTGTGTTCCTAAAAAGTATCTTTTTCACTTTCTCTTAATAAAGTAACTAGAGATGAGCGAGCGTACTCGCTAAGGCAAACTACTCGAGTAAGTCATGCCTTATGTGAGTACCTGCCCGCTCGTCTCTAAAGATTCGGGGGCTGGCGGGGGGCGGGGAGCGGCGGGGGAGAGCGGGGAGGAACGGGGGGAGATCTCTCTCTCACTCTCTCCTCCCCGCTCCTCCCTGCTCACTCCCACAACTCACCGCTCTCCCCCACCGGCATCCGAATCTTTAGAGACGAGTGGGCAGGTACTTGCATAAGGCACTACTCGCTCGAGTAGTTTGCGTTAGCGAGTACGCTCGCTCATCTCTAGAAGTAACCAAATACTGTATTAAAGGGGTTGTCCTGCGCCGAAACGGGTTTTTTTTTTTTTTCAAACCCCCCCCCCCCCGTTCGGCGCGAGACAACCCCGATGCAGGGACTTAAAAAAAAAACAGCACAGCGCTTACCTGAATCCCCGCGCTCCGGTGACTTCTATACTTACCGGTTGAAGATGGCCGCCGGGATCTTCTTCCTCCGTGGACCGCAGCTCTTCTGTGCGGTCCATTGCCGATTCCAGCCTCCTGATTGGCTGGAATCGGCACGTGACGGGGCGGAGCTACACGGAGCTACACGGAGCCCCATTGAGAAGATAAGAAGACCCGGACTGCGCAAGCGCGTCTAATTTGGCCATTAGACGGCGAAAATTAGACGGCACCATGGAGACGGGGACGCTAGCAACGGAACAGGTAAGTGAATAACTTCTGTATGGCTCATAATTAATGCACAATGTACATTACAAAGTGCATTAATATGGCCATACAGAAGTGTATAGACCCACTTGCTGCCGCGGGACAACCCCTTTAAATTGTGCTTAAGAGGCATCCACCACAGTGTAGAGGTTACCGATGCTGTTAGAGAGCATGTTCTGCTATTGAAGGTAACTGAATTGTCGGACTGCTCGGTTAACCCTTCTGTGATCCTGCGATTAGACGGACAGGTGTACATTGAAAAGGTTGGACATTTACCCCAGAGGATAGCTGACTCTAATCTTGCACTGTGGTCCGAGTTATACTTTTATTGCTCAGTAGCCGTACTTTAAACCTCTATTAGATATTAAAAGATTTTCCTCAATTCGACTTTGAAGACTATCTAAACTAGGAATTTTTTATTGTAGTGTAATTGCAGCCTTGAATAATGCATTTTTGTAAGTTCCATGCCAGTTAGGTATCTACCGCTGATCCAGTAGACATGAAGGAAAAATCGGAAACTCGATTACGAGTATTCATAAAATGCTGTAGAACAGGCCTAATCTTTTATTAAGCACATGCTTCCAGAGGTATGACTTGAACCTCTTGGGCCCCAATTCCAAATCTGTGCCAGGGAGCCTATCTACCATGTGCCAATTTGTAATACTGGTATCTTGTCTCATAGAGGAGCCCCTGGGACTTGTAACTGCTACCTATACCCACCGTATAGCTGCACCCCCCATGCTTCAAAAAATACTTTTTTTTTCTTCTTGTTGCAGCTACAGCTACCCAGACACATTAGTTAGTTTCCGGCCAAATGATACCTATCTCTCCCAACACCCCTGTACACGTGCATGCTCGGCTCGGTCAAGCATATATGTGTTTGTATGTAGTGAAGGGAGAAAGCCTCAGCAAGAAACCTCTGGCAGCGGCTTATCTCTTGAGAACGAAAGGATCATGCAATTGGAATCCAACTGGCTGATGCTTATGGGCCACCATTAACATTAGATGATGGGCCGATCCCACCAATCTATATCTAATGTGTTTGGCCACCTTTAGACCCTCGTACGTACACTATGGACTGAAGGAACAATTGCTGTTAGGTCATGGTATACAGATTGCGTCCCTATTACTTGTCTTATGAATGACGCTTAGATATGTTACAGTAGGAAATTCAAATATTAAATGTTATCCACCAGCAGATATAGGAATGCCCTAACACACACAAGGATATCTGCTAGATGCTCCTAAAGCTTAATTTCTGCTAGAGAAAATAAAAATACCTCCCCTAGTGGAAGGGGTGAGTAATCTCAGGATAGCATTAAACTAAGCCATCATGTATGCAGGCGCTCTCGTTCCTATAAGAGCCACAAGAAAAGACAAAGGTCATGTCCCAGTCGTAGATCCCGATCATCTTCCTCCTTCTCTACATTGATCCAAGCCATTACTTACAGAGATAACCGTCTCTTTTTAACCCCTTAGGGACATGGCCTATTTTGGGCTTAAGGACGCAACGATTTTTGGTGGATTTTCTTCTCCAATTTTCAAAAGTCATAACTTTTTCACTTTTCCGTCGATGCGGCCGTATAAGGGCTTGTTTTTTGTGTGGCGAACTGTAGTTTTTGGTGCTATTTTTGGGTACATGGACTATATTGTAAAACTTTTATTATTTTTTTTAGGATCTCCCCAAAACATAAGTTTACGCCCTGTTGCAGGAAGTACCCCGCTGCCAGGGGGTAAGGCTCCCCAGCGTAGCCGAGATCTTTGCCCATTACTACTTCAGCTGGGGTGTTGCCAACATTCCCACAGCCTTCACTTACTCTGGTCAACGCTCTTGATGCTCCGCTATTAGATGGTGACGTTGTCTTGTCTTCGAGCTTAAAATCAGAAAGCGTGTGACGGAAACGGTGAGATATTGAAGTTTTTTTTTTAATGTAATTTCTCAATTTGAATGTGGTAGTGCAGCTTTTCGTCCCTCAGGGGGTGCAGCAAATGCTGCCTTACCATTTGCTGTGTAGAGATTCCCATTTTTGCAGTGTAGCCACACTGGGAACCAATGCAGCTTCGGAGACAAAGGAAAAAGTTATTAGAGGGGAAGATGTAGATATCTGGTCCCTGGTGTCATTTAACAGTTGACATGGAAAACTTGGTTTAAAAAAGTGGAGTATAAATGATGTTGGTTGGGTCTCAATTGACACAAATGTTTAGATACATCTGATAATGGCTCAAAAGGGACACTCGCCTTTTCAGCCAGTCGTTGTTGCAGGATTGAGTCAGTTTGCAGTTGTGGGTGGCGGAACAGGAGGTGCTTGTTGGCTCTTTAACGACAGCCACTGCAGATTCTATGTAGCATGTCCCTTTAAACATAAATGTTTGAGCTGGGGTGGCCCTCACTCAGCTCTTAGATGCTACAAGAGAGCCAGGAGTCCCAGATGTTCAGCTGCCTGTGGAAAGCAAGGGGACCATGGTGAGTGTTCAAAGGATGCTATCGTGGCTCAAAAGTTATTCAAAGAGGGAAGAAACAGATCTTCTCCTTGAAAGTTTTTCCTATGGTTTTTATATCTCCCATACTTCAGCATCAGCCAGTCATTACAACCTAAAATCAATCTCTGAGCACTTAGGGGTGGCAAGAGAAAAACTGAATAAAGAAATAGCATCGGGTTGAATGGCTGGCCCATTCAGTGATCCTCCACTTTCAGATTTATGTATTTCTCCATTTGGCATGGTTCCTGTAAGGGAGGACGGAAAATTTAGGTTAATCCATCATTTGTCCTTCCCACTGGGTTCATTGGTGTATAATGGTATTTCCAGGGAGGATGTGGTGGTTTCATACACTTCCCTTGATAGAGCAATTAACTTTTTGGTCAAGGCTGGGTGTGGCGCTTTGCTTGCCAAGTCCAACACAGAGTCATTCTTTCGCCTCCTTCCTGTACATCTGGCTTGTTACCACCTACTTGGTTGCCAGTTGGAAGAAAACATTTATGTGGACATGTGCTTGCCTACGGGTTCCTAATTTCAAGTTGTTTCTTTAGATGTTCACCATTGTTACGGCATGGCATGGTTGCAGAGTTGTTGGCCTCCGTCATGGGTAAACAACAGCCTGACAAAAAAATGTGATGATATTAGAATTATTTCCTATAGTCATCGCCGTGAAGTTGTGGTCTTGTGAAATGGCTAATAAGAGGATTTGCTTCTGGTAAGATAGGGAGAGCAGGGTTACGACTATTAATAAATTGACATCCACTTCGCTACTGGTTTTGTCTTTGTTATGGCATTTGGTTCTGCGTTGCCTTCAAAATAACAGTCTTCAAGCCAAAACATGTCCCATGGTCTACGAATAGTGTCGCTGATGTTCTTTCTTGCTTTCAGTGGCCTCAGTTCAATGAAATTACAACTGTTTGCCAACAAGGTGATCAGTGTATGCCCAGAATACCCTTTGGCCCTGGTGGGCCACAGTTGATGCCAGGGACATAACTAAAGGCTCAGGGGCCATGATGCACGTGAGCTGGGCCCCCCTCTATCTGTATCTGTACCCATACCCATACCCATACCTAAACCATGCTGCACAGAGATATAACTTGAAGCTTCTGGGCCCCAATGCAAAACCTGTAACAGGGCCCCCAACTATAATGCTTTATTCATGGTACTGGGCTCCCAATATGGAGAAGAGAGGCCTTATGGGCCCCCCAAGGCTCCTGGGCCCGGGTGCAACCACATCCCCTGCACCCTCTATAGTTACGCCCCTGGTTGATGCCTTTGGTCTGTAATTCAGTTTCATCAACAACGTGGTCCTGTCATGGTAAGGCATGGTCTGAATGGTTGGTTTGCCACGGATGACTCTTTTTTTCCCGCAGACGT
This sequence comes from Eleutherodactylus coqui, assembly GCF_035609145.1. Lineage (NCBI taxonomy): Eukaryota > Metazoa > Chordata > Amphibia > Anura > Eleutherodactylidae > Eleutherodactylus > Eleutherodactylus coqui. The sequence goes on from NC_089843.1 coordinate 214,524,147, forward strand.
GCAGATTGGCTATGCTGAATCTTCTGAGTAAATTGAGGGAGGCCGGTGCATCCGTTAAAAACTGACTGGTGTTGCCTTTATGCTCAGATTGAGGGATCTCATGGATGACACAAAGGATTTTTTGATTCTTCAAATTTTGAAAGGTTGCAAGGAAGAAATGTGGATAAATGGCGTCCTTATCTCATTCTTACTGTTAACATGTTTAGTCTCCCTTTTACATTCTTTTTGCTCATCCACTTCCAAAAAATATTTTTTTGGGTTGTGTGTTTTTGCTTATTTTTTTTTTGCACTCTTACAGTATCTGAATTGGTCTCGCTGTCACATCATAAGGTGGATGGGCTTCGCTGTGACAACATGGTAATATTCGTAAATGCTGCAAAAAGTCATGTGAGTAAATCTAAAACAGATCAATATGGTGGATGGTTAACCATGGGTGGTGATTTTTGCCCTATGAGAATGCTGTCTGAATATACTGTGCTTTGCTCCTATGTTCCTCCTTTCCTTAGCCACAACAATAGTGCTGCATTCATGTATTTCCAATTTGAAGCCATGCTGAACAAGCGCTTTCTGGCAGTAGACCAGAGCTCTAGCAAGTTTGGGATACACTCGTTTAGTACTGATGCCGTGACGGTTTGAGATGCGGGAGTTGATATTACAAGATGGCGTCCACCGACCTAAATGATATTGGCTTAGACATCTTTTTGTTTGGCCCCCAGGACCCCATTAAAAGAGCCCCTGTCCTCTTGGGTGGGGGTAGGAGCCTGGCGTAGGGTTACACTACTCTCCCCTGGTTCTAGAAGGACTTTGCTAGTTAGTAGAGTCTTCACAAGAGTCACCAAGACATCACGTTGACACATGCCGGCCATAGCAGTGGCCCGGGGACATAGGGGTGTATTTAGGCTTTATGCAAGGTCCTTTTACTAACCTTAATAAATTGCGGTGGCCTACCTCCAAACGTTAAAGATAACATCGGTCTCCAGCTATATAATTAATCCCAAGGGGACTAGTGTTGCCAGGTGCCGGCAGTCTTAAGGCATTGCTTTATCTTGGCTAATGGATATGTGGAGATGGCTCATATGGCATTAACCTTCTACAAGCATGATTATATAATTAAACCTATTGGCCAAGAGAGACGAATCCACAAACTGTGAATCATTTGTGGAAATTCACTGGATTTTACTGTATATAAAGTAATAACCATATTTAACACTGCCAAAATAATCCTAAAGTGGAGCACTTGCCCGTAACAGCCAATCAAATTCAAGATCTCAGTTTTCTTAGGCTTTGGAAAATGAAAGCAGCAACCTGCGATCATCTCCATTTGCATTTGCCTGTGTATAGGCACCCTTTAACTTTGCACTATGTTTCATGAGTTTTAGAAACCGGACGACCGTACTGTATATTATCGTCTATCTTCTGAGAAAACTTCAACTTAAGCAAATTAGTTATTACAACTATTTGTATATTTGGCCGGCTAATAGCTATGGAAGCACCAACTGGATGTAAATCTCACCTCACCAATCTCACTTCATGCCCTGAAAGGGGGTCACCAACAGCCTTAGGGACCTTTCATACAGGACGGAATATTCCTCAACAGCGCCCACCTGCAAAATACTCAGCCCCAAATCCACACTGCAGATTTTGATGCGGAACTGAAAATAGCAGAATTACATCAGTATTAGCGGAGCGGATTTTGGTACGGAATTGAGGGACGGTTCATTCCACCTATATCCGATCCTCTGTGAAAAGTCCCTTAATAAGGCCTCATGTTCAGCAGGGGATCGGATTCCGCAAGCGGGAGCCCACAGTGGAACCCGACCCTGCCCGTAGGCGAAGACCCTGCTTACCCATCCAGGTCTAATATTTCCTTCCCTGCGGATGTGCACCAGAGTCTGTTTTTTAAACTCTTGCTTTCTTGCGGAATCCGCGGTCCGTCCGCAATTCAATTGCGGACGACCTGCAGATCAGACAATGGAAGCGGTTGTGCGTGATCCACACTGAAATGGAGCATGCTGCAATTTTTTTCTGGACCAAAAGGTCCACAAATCACATTCACATCTTTTATTTTATTTGTGGACGCCCATGTATCCCTATGGGCGGCTTGATTTGCGGATCTTCCGCGTGGGTACCCTGCACAGATTCCGCAAGTCAAACCCACCCGTGGACATTGGGCCTAAAGGACTAAGAGGTTCCAATCCTCTATTTATGTTCCAATGAGCATATTTGTAATCAACATATTTAGCAAATTGAGTACGGTGCCTCTAAACGAGAGGACGGCACACAAATACTGACGCAGCTGACGATGTGCCCATACACCAAACCGCAAAGGCGTGTATGTGACTACAGTGGACGGTCAACAAAAATGACCACGTGACCACAACTCGGAACAGCGCAAAATACATCCAAGTACTAGAAAGTGATTTGGAACACAAGAAGTTGGGAACACACATTCGTAAAACGCAAAACAAGATCAAACTCATCAAAAAGTCTCATGGGTCCTGAAGAAGGACATGGCTAACAGTGGTTAGTAAAACAGGCACTTCTTGGATAAGAGACAAGTTGGTAACGCATATCTGTGCCACGCAGACAGCCAAATATAGAATATGTGTTGGGAAGCAGAGCCAATGAATCAACCTTTTATCAAACATACTCCGATAGTTCTGTTTAACTAGTAGGAGCCCTTGTTTAATATCCAATATCATCAAACAACACCTCACAACATTTATCACAAAGCTGACGCGTTACACAAAGGCGGACGTAAAACTGATACCAGAGTGGCAACCAACACAGTTACCATCCCTACCAGTCAGGAGCCACTGTTCACACCATGGATAGTGGTCCGGGATGGTTGGACCACCAGACCTGTTCATAATAGCTATACAACAGACTAATATCCCATGTCAACCCTTTAAGAAGGGCAGTTCAGAAAAGGAAGTGGAGCAACCCAAAATAATGGAAAGAGGCCGTGTAGACTGTATCCTTTGTGGGTTCGACTCTTCAGAGTTTTTTCCATCTAGCAGGTGCAGCCAACCTCAATGGCCGTCACAACTTTAAAGTTAGGCTTGTGGTCAATAGTTACCAAAAAGTTTGAGTATAAGGGTGCATTCAGATGGAACGATTATCCTTATAATTCAAAAAGACCAAAAGTGAATGATCAACATCATCGTTGGCTCGTTCATGAGAGATTCAGTGTGACACAAAGGGAATGTGAACACTGAACGAGAAGAGAACGATTCTCATTACATGAGTCAACGCTGAATCTGCCTGTCTAAAGAGGCTGCACCAACTCGTTGGCTCGCGGTGTAAAAGTAGCCGAAGGTGCAACCCGGTAACATATAAAAGTTGACGACAGTGTATTCACTAAACTGCTCCGTTTATTGTATAGCCAGCATATATACACTTTTCAAGGCTGCCAGTCCTCTTCCTCGGTGAGGGCATACCGTGCATAGAATAAGGGCAGGGGATGACAACAAGTATGGTGTGTTATATGGAGATGCTACCGGCTAATAAGACAAGTACACATAACACACCGCACTTGTTGTCAGCCCCTGCCCTTTAATTGCTATTCCATACACAGTATGCCCCCACTGAAGAAGAGGGTCGGCAGCCTCGAAACGTGTATATATATGCTGGCTATGAAATAAGCGAAGACGTTGAGTGTTCCTGGGTTGCGCATTATAATCAACCTTTTTGTGTGGCACAGAGTGTTAAAGCAGTATGCAGTCCTAAGCTCTCACTCACGACCTGAAGGCTGCGGGTTCAATCCCCGCCTGGTTCAGGTAGCTGGCTCAAGGCTGACTCAGCCTTCCATCCTTCCGAGGTCAGTAAAATGAGTACCCAGCTTGGTGAGGGTTAAGAAATAAATTACCTGAAAGCGCTGCGGAGTAAGTTGGCGCTATACAAATAACAAGCCCCTTTCCCCCCTTTTTGGTATTTATTAACCCTGTATGGAGTCATCTGCATGGAAAGGTCTTATTTACCAGACCTGAGCCGTTATCCGTGGCAGCAGCTCCCAAGTCATAGGGAACACCGTGTCGCCTGTTACTGATCTTATACAAAGTAGCAAACAGAACATCAACATTAATGGTAATAATTGAATATTACAGAATTCATCTATTTGTCTCCTATCTATCATCCTGCTTGGATAAAACCGAAGAGAATCATAAAGCAGAAGAGACGGATCAGCTCCCTTCAGGAAGTTACAGGTGTCATACTGGAAAAAGTTTTTACCTCTGGAAGAAAGTTTTGTTGCTCCTTCTCTTTGAGCTTCCATCCTCCGTAAAATGAGCCTCGAGCGCCACTGTAGACTGGCAACCCCCATGCAAGCATGAGAAACCAAACACTGGACCAGAAAACAAACAGCGACCAGTGACGAGACAAAACACACGCGAGACACAGGTGTCTAACACCAGAACACCTTCAGCACTGAGTCAGTGGCTGCACAGTACAAAAGGCAGTTCAAATTACTGCTCCGCAGCCAGCCAATCCTCGGGGAGCCAGGCCTTGCTGAGCAGAAACCATGACGTAAGGGGAAGCGCTCCTGCAGAAGTGACAAGGAATTCGGTTGCAAGTAATGATTTTCTATTTCAGTAATCAACTTCTGTTTCAAAGGGAAGAAATCATAGAGAGTTTCCACATGAAGCAGGCTGTGCAGAAGAACTTACCTTCAGCTCAGATCCCAAGCATTGACTGGGTGTTAAAGGGAACCGGTCACATCCCCAAAGCACCATAAACTAATTTCGCCTACACAAGCTCCCAGCCCTCGCTCTGCACAAAGTTGACTACTGAAGATGAAGAATTGCGTTGCGCATTTTTTTAAACTAGGGTTACCAATAAAAAAGGAGAACTTAATCTGACCATATTTGCGTATGTGCAATCATGCTCATCAAAGGGTTGCACCTTATTCCAAGTTTTTGGTCCATACCATTCTGTGCTCTGCATATCTACCCACAGGTTGACTGTTTCGTGGTTTGGCTGCACCCACCCCTTTATACATATATCATTCTTGTCATTCCACCGTCAAGATATCCAACTAGGACAAGGGTAAGTGTGCTCCTACTGCACCTACCTCCAATGAGGTGGCTTCACTCCTTTTTAGGCCGCCTGCAGACGGCCGGGTCGATCCCCTACGAGAAATCTCGCAGCGGGAACCGACCCACGTCCATGCAAGGACCAGTGCAGGTCTCACCTGCTCCCGCGGCTCCGGCTCTCTGATGTGCCAGCTGCCGCCCAGCCGGCGCTTGCGCAGAGTGGAGCTGACGGCCCGGGAGTGACATTTTTGTGTGGGCCTCTGTGAGACCCGCACAGAAATAGAACATGCCACAATTTGTTTTCCGTGTGCGTTTTCACGCGGATAAATCGCGGCTGTGAGCATAGGATTGCTGGAAATCACGCTGTAGAATTTCTGCCCGTGTGCAGGGCCCTTAAATGTCTTCTATCCTACGTTATGGAGCTCTTAGGGCAAGTGACAGGGAGCCGGGTGATGGATTCTTTATGTTCACCCACTTCCTGGATCAGGCGCCGTGCCCCTCTGACGTTCCGGCGGCATATGGAAATCTGTCCCTGCACGCTCTTCCATAGAGTTGCATATGAAAGCGCCCACAAAGGGACTCAGATTTTCATGTGCCAGCGGGATTTCAGGAGAGGACATCTAGGAAGCTGGTGAATCTCCCTGCCCTAATAGGATCATAAGTGTTCCTTCGCATGAGCGATTGCGCATGTCTCAGTGCAACGTATTTGCAAAACAAACAATGCTTTTTTTGCGTGTGCTTATAGGACCTCCCTTTTTCTGCCCGCTGGGCATGAACATTTGCACATGGCAGACAAAGACGCACCGCTTGAAATGGCTAAGATTGTCTCGTGTGAGGCTGCCCTAAATTCAATGGACCCTAATGGATACACAGTGAATAGAACCCATGGGCGCAAGCATTTACACGGGTATTGGCGCATTTCACTGTACTCTTGCAAGGCATGTTTATGTGCACGCGGCAAAACAAACGCACTAATTGAAATGGCTACTTAGTTCCGGCTGTGTTCTTTTCCTGCCAAATTGCGCAATATTTCATGTATCTCCTTGCGTATTGGGGGCGCATTTGTGCACCCACCATTGACTTCTATGGAAAAATTGGTGCGCAGAAAATACACAGAAAAATAGAACATGTTCTATTTTTTTTTTTCTTGTGAAAAAATGCGCACACAAAATACGGAAATGCAAGCGAACCCATTGCAATCAATGGGGTCTATTCTCTGCGTATCGCATGTGCATATTGTGTGTATGCAAATACACCCGTGTGAAGCCGGCTTTCAACTAATTTACCTTAAATACCCATTGAAATCCTTGGGAGCATGCTTCAGTGTGCGTGCAAAAAATACGAAAACCTGACGCTCATCACGCAAATACGCAGTGCAAACATGCGTGTAAATGCAATTACACCTGTGTGCAGCCGGCCTTAGTTACAAAAATTGCATCTTTTGTGCAAACACAATTGTGACGTTTGCCGTGGGGTCACATGATGCCTATGCACGTCCTTAGACACAGGAATTCATGCCATGGTCGTAGTACTTGGCAGGCATGAATGTGGCATGACCTCATCTGCCCAAAACGTATTGTCTCATTAATTATATATTAGGGGCACAGAAGTTGCCGAAGACTGCGCAGTTTCTGGGAAATATTAGCCGTGCCGGCAGGAGCTTCCAGACACAACAATCTGCAGCCGGATCGCTTAATTGTTAGGAAAATAACAGTGTTTGTTAGAGAGAAGAACCGCCTCTCAGCTGAGATTCCCCGGCCGCTCGGAGGCAGCGAAGCATATAATCTCATCAGCCCTCCAAACCGACTGCGAGCAGTGAAAATGAGCACGTCTGACTTTATGGGTGGAAACACGAAAATATGACAGTATGGGATGTTCCTGGACAGTAAACAAAAATCCCCCTTCACATCTGCATTGGGGATTCCCTTTTCCTGCTCCACCCAGGATAGGGGAATCCCCTGGCACAAGAGCTCCGACTTACGACAGAACCGAACAGCTCTGAACGGACCCCATTGGTCCGGCTGCCGGCATTTTACCGGAACGAAAAGAGCTGCATGCCAGATCTGCGACAAAACCTCCGACCGACAGCTCCAACGCAGATGTGAACCCGGCCTGACCCGTTCCTATTATAGCCATTTCTCACTGTTATTTGATTCTTTCCTAGAGGATTTTAATTTCTCCGTCTTATGCTTGTCTGAAAGCGGCGCAGAAGGAACGTAATTACAATACCAAAAATAACTCACAGACAAATGTGGCGCTGGTACGTTTTTCCAATCCTGCAAAATCGCATTAATGAGGCCGGCGTGAAACGTGCGGAAGATGCAGAGATTAGAAACTAAAATTATTTTTGCCGCACGTTTCGGTCGCACAACAAAAGACGCAGCCCGCTCTATTTTCCTTCGTATTTGCGCAGCAAAAGTCCACATAGAAGGCAATGGGGATGCGCAAATACGCACAAAATACACTAAGCGAGGCGTGTAACACTGCGTAATTGAACACATCTGGAATTCATTCGGCCAATCAGCCATTTCCATCGGTGCATATTTTTTTGCTGTGCACAAATGAGCAAAAAGGTGCAAAAATGACAGTTCAAAATGCCATTTTTTCCACAAAAACACTACACTGAAAAGTCTAAGTCCAGTGTCACATGGGCATAAGCGTATTTATGTATTTGCACAATTGGCGTTCCATAGTTGCATGCGCATGTTTTATTATATTCTTGCGTGTATAAATTGTGCGCCAAAAAAGCATGCGACCATGCTCCTATTCATTGAAAAGGGCAATTAGTGTAATTGGTTCAATATGTGCTCTTACCCTGCACAATGCGCTGGAAAATGGAACATGCAGGCGCAAAAACCGCTTATGCGAACAAACCCATTGAAATCAACGTGTTCCGTTTACTGCATATTGCATATGCACATACGTTTGTGCGGAGGGGGCCTGAGGCTCGGACAGTCTGTTGCTGCCGGGGTAAGGATGGTTGCGGTCTGGTAATGGATGGATGTAATAAAGTAGGTAACATAAAAGAATTTACTGCTTTATATGATTGATGTTTTACGACTTCGTAAACCTGTTTTAAAAGTTGATTTCATTAGTATGTTTGCGCAGTTTTTCCCGTCAGCACGGACATAAAAGAGAACCCGTTGAAGCAGTAATTTAGTTTCTTTTTCGGTTATGTATTGAACAAGGTGCAGAGAGCAAGGCCTCCCCACACAGACGTTTTTTTCAGCGCTGCGCTAAACGCTGTACAACGCTCCCATTTATTTCAATGGGGCTGCTCACACAAGCATCAAAACACAGCATCTTCAATGCTGCGCTTTGACAGCTATGCATGTATTATCTTTGGAAAACCCCGCCTCCAGCAAGAGATTGCTCTGATTGGCTAATCCAGTTCCAATCACAGCCAGCGATGGATGCACCAATCACAGCCATTCAATGAATGAATAGCCCGCAGCTCAGCCAATCAGAGCAATCTCTTGTTGGAGGCGTGGTCTTGAAACCCTGTTACCAGATGCTCTGCAGGCACAGACAAGCGCATGGAAGTCTGCAAGGTTGGTGGGCGGCGCTTACTAGGTGAGTATTAGTTTTTTTCAGGGTTTTTTCAGCTACCTTGGCTGCGTTATCAGCTGTGCTGACAACGCAGTCAAAACGCTGGCATAACGCATCCAGGGCTGCTGAAATCACAGTCAACGCCTGTGTGAGGGAGGCCTTAGGGTGACTACCCACTACAGTTTTTTTTACTGCGAAATTCGTAGCGTTTTTTTTTCTGCAGGGGTCTATGTGACTTGTAATGTTAAAAACGCGGGTGCAGTGAGACGACCGTATATCGGCTGGGTTTTCACGCCCGGCCGATATACGGCGTCTCTCTCTGCAGGGGGAGGAGACTGGAAGAGCCGGGAGCAGTGCTCTGAGCTCCCGCCACCTCTCTGCCTCCTCTCCACCCCCCTGCACTATTTTCAATGAGGAGAGGTGGGTCGGGGGCGGAGATAATTCCCGGAACTTAGCCCCGCCCCCGTTCCGCCTTCTCTCCTCTGTGTTTCGCAGACCATAATATATGGACCTAGTCTAAATCTATGTATGTACCTGGGCAAATTCATCACAGCCATGTTTTTAAAAATGCAGTATGCGCTACTTTTGTCTGGTATTGGTGAACAATAAGGCCATTGTAGTCTATGGAAAATGACTTACATATGGATCTACCCATAAGACAGCATTTCATCATTATTTGCTCTGTATTTGTATGTTTTGCTATTGGTTAAAAGTGTATCTATATTTTCGGGGGTGTGGCCAGCATAACCTCCAGGAGAAGCTCCACACCAGACCTAGCGGTCACTTACTCAAGTAGATCAAAGCTTGTTCCCAGAGAGCACCAGCGTCACCCGCCAGAGAGCTTCAAGAGCGCAATCTGAGTTCTTTGCTGCACACAGCTCCCGGTGGGTCTCCAAGGCTGGGGCCTGTAGTACCTATTCTGCCGGCATCTCCCTGGAAGGTGAAGAGGCCTCAGTCATCTCCCCCCGGGCTCTGATAGACCACCAACCACCACAAGGACTACAAGCGAGAAAGCGAGTGACAGCAGAAAAAATTCCATGCAGAGCGCCATTAAAGGGGTTGTCCCGCGCCGAAACGTTTTTTGTTTTTTTTCAATAGCCCCCCCGTTCGGCGCGAGACAAACCCGATGCAGGGGTTAAAAAGGAAAACCAGATAGTGCTTACCTGAATCCCCGCGCTCCGGTGACTTCTTACTTACCTGGTGAAGATGGCCGCCGGGATCTTCACCCTCAGTGGACCGCAGGGCTTCTGTGCGGTCCATTGCCGATTCCAGCCTCCTGATTGGCTGGAATCGTCACGTGACGGGGCGGAGCTACGAGGAGCCGCTCTCCGGCACGAGCGGCCCCATTCAGAAAAGAAGAAGACCGGACTGCGCAAGCACGTCTAATCCGGCGATTAGACGCTGAAAATTAGACGGCACCATGGAGACGAGGACGCTAGCAACGGAGCAGGTAAGTGAATAACTTCTGTATGGCTCATAATTAATGCACAATGTACATTACAAAGTGCATTAATATGGTCATACAGAAGTGTATACCCCCACTTTGTTTCGCAGGACAACCCCTTTAACCCTTAGCAATCCAATTTTGATTTCAGGGTTTCCTAGGGGGCTTTCTCTTTCTGCCATTATACAATGGCGCCGTCTGCTGGCTAGAGCCAGTACTGCAGTATGGGACATGCTGGCAAGGCCCCTGACAACAGAGCAGCCAGTAATCTACAGTAAGAATACCCTGCCGGACGTCTTCAGACATTGGAGCTGTACAGCCTTCAATCGGAATGTCTTTAGACGTCAGACAGTTGATTGGAAAGGGTTAAGGTCAGATAAAAGGGTGTCTGAGAACATGGCACCCACAGGAGATACAGCGCAAGCCCTGAAAAACAGAGACCCAAACTTAAGGTCTCAAATTCCTCCCACTACTTCTCTGTAAATACAGAGATGTTCCTTGCTCTCCTCAACCAACGACTGAAGCATTTATTGAAGCGATGGTAATTGCTCTGAGAGGGTCTATCCAAGATGACTTAAAGGGGTTGTCCCGCGCCGAAACGGTTTTTTTTTTTTTTCAATAGCCCCCCCGTTCGGCGCGAGACAAACCCGATGCAGACGGTTAAAAAAAGAAACGGATAGTACTTACCCGAATCCCCGCGCTCCGGTGACTTCTTACTTACCTTGCGAAGATGGCCGCCGGGATCTTCACCCTCGGTGGACCGCAGGTCTTCTGTGCGGTCCATTGCCGATTCCAGCCACCTGATTGGCTGGAATCGGCACACGTGACGGGGCGGAGCTACGAGGAGCCGCTCTCCGGCACGAGCGGCCCCATTCAGAAGGGAGAAGACCGGACTGCGCAAGCGCGTCTAATCGGGCGATTAGACGCTGAAGATTAGACGGCACCATGGAGACGGGGACGCCAGCAACGGAACAGGTAAGTGAATAACTTCTGTATGGCTCATATTTAATGCACGATGTACATTACAAAGTGCATTAATATGGCCATACAGAATTGTATAACCCCACTTTGTTTCGCGGGACAACCCCTTTAAGGTCTCAAATTCCTCCCACTACTTCTCTGTAAATACAGAGATGTTCCTTGCTCTCCTCAACCAACGACTGGAGCATTTATTGAAGCGATGGTAATTGCTCTGAGAGGGTCTATCCAAGATGACTTAACTCGTTTATCCACCACCTTTATTTCTTCTATAAATGATCTTGGAGACAGAGTTAGTCATACTGAAATAAGTTAGACGGGTGAACTGACTCGATCACATGACGATCTAATGGGCGCTCAAGTCGATTTTATTAAAAGCAAGCTGGCAGACAACAAGGATCAGAGTAGAAGGAATAATGTAAAGTTCCATGGGGTGTCTGAAAAGATAAATCCATCAGAACTGAAAGATTATCTGTTATAATTGATGAAACTACTACTGCCCTCTAGTTTACCCCTAGAACTCATTATAGATAGAGCAGATAGACTGCCAAGACTGTGGTTTCTTTCAGATATACCCCATGACGTTATAGCCAGAACTCACTTTTTTCACACTAAAGAGGCTTTAATGTTTGCAGTCAGCAAAACTAATATTCTTCCAAAGCCTTATGCCAATATCCATCTCTTTTCCGATGTTTTGCTGCTACAATTTAAGCGAGGAAAGTCTTTATCAACATCCCCGACATTTGTAGGATCCAGAGTGGAAGGCTCATTGTCGGTTAAGATTTCAATATCACCCCAGATACAAAGCTTGGGTATTATTGTATCTTGACACCACCAGGAAGTCCTGGTGGAGTCAAGACTGACAGGGGGTGACGCCCCCTGTACTTGATTGGCCGCAGCAATGGCTCCCCTACAGGTCCTGGCAGCACCATATCATTCTGAATCCGTACCCCTGATCCAGGCCGTGATGGAAGGTCCTCGCTGCTGCTGTCAGTCTGGCAAGCTCCCCAGCAGCTCAGTGTGGTTCCTGATGCAGCTGTGTGTGGTCGGCGCTTTGCGGCAGCTGCTTCTCATCCCTGCTGGCAGCCAACTATAGCTATGCACTACTGGTTCCCGGCCCCTCTCTTAGGCTCCTGGGCTCTCCGCCGCTGCTGCTTCTTCCCCAGGGCAGTGTACAGTGTTCCCCAGCGCCCCCGAGTACTTTTCACCCGAGTAGTGAAGTACTCAAAAATCGCGGTGTTCGAAATCGGCCTTACCGAGTACGTTCGCTCATCTCTACTCTACAGCCCTTTTTAAGCTTGCCAATTGTTTCCAGTAATGAGTGCTGGAGAAATTGTGGCTCTATCTATTTTTCTGGAATTGTTCCATCGTGTCTTCCTTTTGGGGAGATGTATTTTCGCTCAAAAAAAAAGATTTTTGGTGTAAATATCACTGTGAGCCCTAAAATAGCTCGGTTATTTGACATCAATTTAATATCATCTTCTTGTAGGAAAATACAATGTCATAGCTTCCTGTCGTCTAAGCTTTTATTGACAAGGAAATGGAAATCTCCCACGTCTCCTATTAACCCTTTCCAATCCAATTTGTATCCTGGTTTTCCCAGGGGGCTTACTCTTTTTCTGCCGTTATACAACGGCGCTATCTGCTGGCTAAAGCCAGTACTACATGAGGTGACACGTTGGATAGGCTCCGACAGCAGAGAGGCTGGCAATATACAGTAAGAGAACCCCAACGAATGTCTTCCAACTTCAGAGCTGTACAGCCTTAAATCATAATGTTTTTAGACGTCAGACAGTGGATTGGAAAGGGTTAAAGACTTCCGGTAATAACTATGATCTCAGCACACAATCTATATGAAAGCCTTTATGCCCTTCAAAATAACAAATTACTCTTTTCTTCAACATCTTCCTTTATAAATCGGCCTCTTTATTTTACCTTCTTGTTGGGTATATTTTCTTTGCCTTTGTTTTTCCTTTTGTTATTCTTTTAAGTTATATTTGATTCTACGTGATGCGACTGTTACGTTCGTGTGGGCAAATAAGCACAGGGCCCGCACGAATATGCCCAAAACAGGCTGGGTATAACACAAACAAGAGAGCCTAAAACGGAATTTAGACTAGATGTGCTGATGGACACACCAACTGGACAGAGAACTGCATACTGCAGGCTGGACTGACGGACAGACAAACATAGGGACTTACAAATGACCAAAACACTTACCTTGCATACTTGTACACATAAGAAGATGTTATAGCTATAAAAGTATGAGGTATCAGTTCGTACATTGGCCAATGAACATACGCTGCAAGGCCACAACAAGGCTCCTCGTGTCTTGCGGTCCCTACACTAGCAAGACACAAATACTAGAGGACACTAAAGGCCACCCTAGTGCAGAAATAGGAAACAAACTTAGCAGAACAAACTGACATAAAACTGACAGAAAATAAATGTACAAACGGACATGAACCAACAAACTCACAGCAAGCTGCAACAGACAAGGATACCTGACTGCTCACTCTGGACACCAAACAGACACTGAGAGGAGCTGGGTATATATGTGAGCAAAGACCCGGGGGATTGGCTAGCAGGAGATCACCACACCCAGCCAGCACAACAATGCCACACCTCTGGGGCTGTGCTGCTAGAAACCATAGTACTACAGGTCCCAGCAGCACAACCTACTAGTAACATGTAGAAGTATTTTCTTGTAATTTACTAGCCATTCTCTGTAACCTTGAAATAATTTAGGGAATTTCAGTGTCTTTGAATGGATGGCTTAAAAATAATTATAAAAAATTAAAATTGAAAAAATTGATCTATATTTTCCCAGTAGAAAATAAAGCCAATTACAGCAAAAATGAAGGCAAATACAGACCAAGTAATGAAGATAATGATGCTAAACGGATACAAAATTCTTTTATCACGCTGTTTTTTTGGTTGTTGCTTATATGATATGAACCCATATAGTGACTGAAAAACCTTGTGGGTGGAGTTTAAAAAAAAAGTTAATTCTCTGCACAATCTTGCAGGCAAAATGGAAGTTTTACAAGATTGTTGGCCAATAACATGATTGTTTACAGATGAAACAGCTGAAATACTGGCAAAATCCTGTGGGCAGTAAATGATCTATTTGAAAACTCTGCCCACGTGGGTGTTTGGGTGTATATGAGAGCCGCTTATTGGGTCCGTACCCTAAACCTGTATTGTAAATCAACTGCTTTATTCTACAACACGCATTATATTATCAATTCAAACATCACACTTAGGGCTTATTTAGACGACCGTATATCGGCTCGGTTTTCACATCGAGCCAATATACGGTGTTCTTGTCTGAGGGGGGGGGAGATGGAAGAGCCAGGAGCAGGAACTGAGCTCCCGCCCCCTCTCCGCCCCTTGTGCAATAGGAGGGAGCGAAACGGGGGCGGACTAATTCCCGATGCTTAGCTCCACCCCCGTCTCACCCCTCCCATTGCAAATAGTGGTGAGGGGCGGGGAAGGGGCGGGAGCTCAGTTCCTGCTCCTGGCTCTTCCATCCTCCCCCTCTGCAGACAAGGACAACATATATCAGTGTGAAAACCGAGCTGATATACGGTCGTCTAAATAAGCCCTTAGGGCTACATGTGACGACCGGCCATCCCATTCCTGTGCTATTACAATCACTCAGTGAATGGAGGTGGAGCGGGCTGGAGGTCATTCCGGCCCGACAGCCTCCATACACTGTAAACATCGGCTGATCCACCGTTCAGTTTTCAAGCAAGCAGAAACTGAACGGGAAGCGAGCAAATTCTCATTCGGATTTCAGTCCAGACATGCATTTACACTAAAGCCATTGAAATGGCTAATTAGTCTTAATGAGGTCCAGATGTGTTTTTTTTCCAGCAGAATTATGCAGTGTTTCACGCATCTCCTTGCGTATTGACTTCTATGGGGACCTTTGGTGTGCAAATACGCAGAAAATAAGTGCATGCTCTATTTTTTTTGAGCAACTGAAATGTGGGCAATTATGGAAAGGTGAACGAACCCATCGCAATCTACTCTATTATCTGCATATTGTGCGCAAATGTTGGCCGCACAAATATGCCCGCCTGAAGCGGGACTAATTAGGCTGCACCGGTGTTCTATATCGTTAGCACCGGTGTTCTATATTGTTAGTATCGGTGTTCTATATCGTTAGCACCGGTGTTCTATATCGTTAGCACCGGTGTTCTATATCGTTAGCATCGGTGATCTATATCGTTAGCACCGGTGTTCTATACTGTTAGCACCGGTGCTCTATATCGTTAGCACCGGTGTTCTATATCGTTAGCACCGGTGTTCTATATCGTTAGCACCGGTGTTCTATATCGTTAGCACCGGTGTTCTATATTGTTAGCGCCGGTGTTCTATATTGTTAGTACCGGTGCTCTATATCGTTAGCACCGGTGATCTATATCGTTAGTATCGGTGTTCTATATTGTTAGTATCGGTGTTCTATATTGTTAGCACCGGTGTTCTATATTGTTGGTACCCGTGTTCTATATCGTTACCACCGGTGATCTATATCGTTAGCACCGGTGTTCTATGTCGTTAGCACCGGTGATCTATATCGTTAGCACCGGTGTTCTATATCGTTAGCATCGGTGTTCTATATCATTAGCACCGGTGTTCTATATCGTTAGCACCGGTGTTCTATATCGTTAGCACCGGTGTTCTATATCGTTAGCACCGGTGCTCTATATCGTTAGCACCGGTGTTCTATATCGTTAGCACCGGTGTTCTATATCGTTAGCACCGGTGTTCTGTATCGTTAGCACCGGTGTTCTATATCGTTAGTACCGGTGTTCTATATCGTTAGTACCGGTGTTCTATATCGTTAGTACCGGTGTTCTATATCGTTAGCACCGGTGTTCTATATCGTTAGCACCGGTGTTCTATATCGTTAGCACCGGTGATCTATATCGTTAGCACCGGTGTTCTATATCGTTAGCACCGGTGTTCTATATCGTTAGCAACGGTGTTCTATATCGTTAGCATCGGTGTTCTATATCGTTAGCACCGGTGTTCTATATCGTTAGCACCGGTGTTCTATATCGTTAGCACCGGTGTTCTATATCGTTAGCAACAGTGTTCTATATCGTTAGCACCTGTGTTCTATATCGTTAGCACCGGTGATCTATATCGTTAGCACTGGTGATCTATATCGTTAGCACCGGTGTTCTATATCGTTAGCACCGGTGTTCTATATCGTTAGCACCGGTGTTCTATATCGTTAGCACCGGTGTTCTATATCGTTAGCACCGGTGTTCTATATCGTTAGCACCGGTGTTCTATATCGTTAGCACCGGTGTTCTATATCGTTAGCACCGGTATTCTATATCGTTAGCACCGGTGTTCTATATCGTTAGCACCGGTGTTCCTTACTGTTATTACCGAAGTCCCTTTAAGGCCGGTGTTCTAGTTTCTGGTGATCTTTCTGTGTGACTCAGTTGCTGTAATTGCTCTTGTTGTGAAAGCGATGGATGTAAGACTTCTGTAAACTGTTTAATACTTTGACGGCCATTCCGGTTTAATGGTCTGTGCAAATAGCTTTATTTTTAGCCATAACTGTGGTGCAGCGAGGCAATGTTAAACATCGCCCGCTCTCTGCTTGATGGCCAAGCTGAGAAAAAGCTACTTTTTTTCGACTTGGAATACAACATTTTTAGGAATGTCCAGTCTAGAATTAAATAGTATCTATTCATCCAGAGATCCCAAAGGTAGCAGGTAAATGGTGCTGCTAATCATATTGAAGTGAATGGCACTATTCATGGACAGACTAAAGTAGGTCATGAAAAGGAGGATAGGTAGATGGGGAAAAGGCATTCCAAGAATGAAGAGCGTGGGCACAACTACCCGGGTAACAGGCTGCTATGTGGCCCAACAGCTATAGTAGGCCTATCTCCGTAGGGTTGTAAGTTGCAACTAGTGAGGACCACGGACAATTCATGGCAGGCATGGAACACAATGGAGCCCCGCTTCATGATATACTATGCAGCCACACGATTATACGTCTCTGCTGAATACATCATCCCTCTTCAACGATATAACTTGTGCATTATTCCCGTGCTGGGGAAACATTATATTATCCCTGTACTGGGACATCAATATTCCTATACTGTTACATAACTGTGTGCATTACTGTTGGGCAGTCAGATCACTTTCTGCATTAGTTCTCGGACTCCAGCATCAATGTTGGAATAAGTCATCCCTTTGTAACTTTATAAAGTGGATTATCCTTCCACTATGACATCATTGTTGGCCTTATCCTTCCACTATGACATCATTGTTGGCCTTATCCTTCCACTATGACATCATTCTGTACATATTTTGTGCTGTAACTTCACTGGCTTGATTATCAATTTACTGTGTATTATCCATATGCTACAAGATCAATTAGAGCATTATCCATTAGGAAACGACAAGTTAGACCCGTTCACATGGACGTTGTCACGTATGCAAGGAATAGGGCCCATTGATTTAACCCTTTCTAATCCGTAGAATGAAGCCCCAAAGTTTTGCTCTGGGGCTCTTCTACTCAGTGATTAACACTAATTTTTATATGTACAGACATTCACAGATAGTAGGACCGCCCATCGGACTGTTCAATCACTGATAGGACCGCCTACTGGACCTCAGTGCTTTAATAAGCAGAAATTGTAAATAAATAATACACAAGTTCTACTGAATCTTTCCCCAAATAACTACATACAATCTGCTCAGCTTCTCTTGCTCTATAAGATGATACATATAGTAACATAGTATGTTAGGCTGAATGAAGACAATGTCCATTTCAACCCCCTAGTTGATCCAGAGAAAGGCAAAACCCCCAAGAGGTAGAAGCCAATTAGCCCTTTTGGAGGGGAAATTCCTTCCCGACTCCAGAATGGCAATCAGAATAATCCCTGGTTCAACCTTTGATAGTTCCTACCTGCCTGTAAGACCCAGAACTACAAGTTTTATGACCTAAAGAAAAGGATGGCAGCCACTTATCATACACTGAAGTTCTGATTCCCACTTAAATTTAAAGGAAAGAAGGAGATTGAAGGATATAATATTACATGCCACTGCGAATTATTATAAGGTACCTTAAGAACTGATTTGTAATATAAAGGGTATCCAGTGCAAATCACAGGACAGTCATGTATAAAGACGATACTAAAGTAAGCACAACTATATGAGCAATCACTTCAATGCAGGGATAAGAAAACAAGAACGTATTACCTTCCCCAAGCAATAAGCCAAGGAAAAAGTCCATCAAAAAACAAAAACAAGTAAAGCATTATAGCAGTCCTTGGGCGTGTCTGCTGTATGGCTTCATTGTTGGAAAATTCTTCATAGAGTGTGTCATTTCCCATGGGATGATGCTGTGATCCATTCTCCATTCACTTGGAAATTGTTTCTTTCATTGGGCTGAAGATTCCATTCTTTGCAAAGGTGAGATGCCTCTTCAGGGCAATCCACCGTGAATTTGGAACCATTTCGAGTAGTTATCAATTTAACTGTGATTCCACACATGTACTGAATTTCATGGTCCTACAGAATTTTTGTACTGGGAGCAAAGGCCTCGTGTGGCACAGAGTGTTAACTAGCAGTATCCTTAGCTCTTGCTCATGACCTGAAGGTTGCAAGTTCAATCCCTGAATGGTTCAGGTAGCCGGCTCAAGGTTGACTCAGCCTTCCATCTTTCTGACATCAGTAAAATGAGTACCCAGCTTGCTGAGGGGTAATAAATAAATTACCTGAAAGCGCTGCAGAATAAGTTGGTGCTATACAAATAACAAGTCCCCTGCCTTCTATGGTTCAATGTAACTTTTGATAGGTCTGAAAGTATAGAAATGTTTTTAAAACTGTTCGGTAATGGAAGAGACATTCTGGAGACTTCTATTTGCTGTTTTATGTGAAAGACATGTATAGGGGTGATAACTTCTCACAAGGTAGTTGTGGGTAAGATATTGGGTAATTGATGGGTGCAATCAATAACAAAGTCTTGTTGTGGAGAGTCACAAATGAGGCAAACAAAAAATTCCACCAGAAATCCCCTGAGATGTTTAATGGAGTACAGTGGAAATGCACAATGCTTCACCAGGTCCATCATTCGTGCAGAGATGGAAACAAGCTGAGAGTCAGACAATGAATCCCATGCAAAGGTGAGTAGGTAGAGAAATGGCCATGAACTCATGTAGCTGTTGTCCAGTTGGGGGGGGGGGGTTCCTGGCAGCTCACCCACAGATCAGCAAGAGATTTCACAGGAGCAGCCAAAACCAAGCTGCTGCTTGAAGAAGCCAGGAGGAAAAGAGGGTCATGAATTGGTAAGAAGGGATGGTGTTTCTACTTAAGGAGAGCATCCAGAAGGTGTTTGGAGACACCTAGGAGGTGAGTGGGTCGGGAGAAGCATCGTCTCTCCCCAAGGAGACCACCCAGAAGGGGTATGGGGACACCTAGAAGGTGTGTGAGGAGACTTACAAGGCCATTCATGCTCCTCTGGGTAATATATGCAAATAAGGAAGATGGAACAATATATCTGCAGCACCACACTGTAGATTTATTGTTCTGGCTTTCTCATTTGCATGAATGGGTAAGTCGTTGTTGATCTCATTCTCAAGTTCTATTGGCATGTCCTAATTGTCCAATCTAAAAGCACCCTAATGTTAGTCCTGGAATATCTGGGGATATAAAAGCAAAAAAAAAGTACTATTATTGGCCGTATTTAATTCTAAACAATGTTTTTTCTGAGACCAGACCTTAAAGGGGTTGTCCCGCGCCGAAACAGGTTTTTTTTTTTTCAATAGGCCCCCCGTTCGGCGCGAGACAAACCCAATGCATGTGTTAAAAAAAAAAAAACGTTTAGTACTTACCCGAATCCCCGCGCTGCGGCGACTTCTTCCTTACCTTAGCAAGATGGCCGCCGGGATCTTCACCGACGATGCACCGCGGGTCTTCTCCCATGGTGCACCGTGGGCTCTGTGCGGTCCATTGCCGATTCCAGCCTCCTGATTGGCTGGAATCGGCACACGTGACGGGGCGGAGCTACGAGGACCAGCTCTCCGGCACGAGCGGCCCCATTCACCAGGGAGAAGACCGGACTGCGCAAGCGCGTCTAATCGGGCGATTAGACGCTGAAATTAGACGGCACCATGGAGACGAGGACGCTAGCAACGGAACAGGTAAGTGAATAACTTCTGTATGGCTCATAATTAATGCACGATGTATATTACAAAGTGCATTAATATGGCCATACAGAAGTGTATACCCCCACTTGCTTTCGCGGGACAACCCCTTTAAGGTTGACTTATCAAATGTGGCAGAATTTTGAAACAATTGTTGCAACTTTAAAAATGTCTAGGGATGTGGAGTCCATAAGTGCAGCGAGAGGCATAACATTTGTTCTTTGTGAAACAGATCAATAGCAAATCTGTCTAAATTGATTTGTGTCAAAAAAGTGCAACTTATGCAAGACTTTTGGCGCCATACCAGTAATAAATGCACTCCATTATGCCTGTTAAAGTGACTGTCACTATTAAGCTTTTGTGCCACTGTAGAGCTGAACTGTTTAAACTTGATTTGGTCTACCATTATCCTTCTTCTAGAGAAGGAACCACACTAGAGACCCCGCTCAACGGCCCGTCTGCTCTATAAACTGGGGGGAGTCCCCAATGTATATGCTACATATATGTGTCTGACATCAGCTACTGCATGACATCATAGCGATAATATAGCTTGAAAGCTTGCTTCAGCTAACACCAACAGCATCGATACAAATATTCACCCACTCTCTGTTTGTAGCCGGTTTTGCATATTGTTCACTGCCAAAGATAACACACTGGACTATTGTGAAATAATTAGTGTCACTGAAAGAGATAATTAAAAAGCTAATAGCATTATATCAAATACCTAATACATTATTCAAAATATAGGTGGAGAAGAGTTTTTACATGACTAATGCTTACATGACATCAAAGAGCTCTGCTATTTATTCGATTTGATCGTATCCCTGACACTGCCTAAAGCTACCTAAATAATGACACCTTTGTAATGCACAGGGGCAGATTTACTAATCCTGTCTGAAACTTAGACTACATAGCCTGAGCAGCATGGCAAAACTCTTCTAGTGCCTCAACATTCATTCTCAAGTCAACAGGGGGCAGCAAGAAAATAACCCTTCCTAACTGACACCTCCTTATACTGCAGGGTGATATCTGGGAAAACCATTCCTGGTGGCATCAACTGGCACAGCAATGGTGACATCGTTCAAACAGCAACTCGTTAGCTCCTACTGAATGGGCCAGGAGGGCCCAGACTCTGTGGCATTAAACGAATCAATACAGTATTAAACAATTCAGTATCTTGGCTTGTCAGTTCCATTAACTTACAGCATTCAACAGTACTTTACAGCAGAGGTGTAACTTGAAATTCCCGGGCCCCGATGCAAAACTTGTAACAGGGCCCCCAACTATAATGCTTTACTCATAGTACTAGGTTCCCTATATGGAGAAGAGAGGCCTTTATGGGCCCCCTAAGGCTCCTGGGCCCGGGTGCAACCGCATCCCCTGCATCCTCTATAGTTACGCCCCTGCTTTACAGGCCAAAACATCAAAGTATAATTAAGTGGGCAAGTGTGTGCCACAAGCAGTTCACCACCCTCTGGTGTGCAAGCACCTTGTCAGAACATTACAGCAGGATGTATAGTTTGCATAAATCCCTATACAAAGTTCACTGAAATATAAGTTTTATTAGGTATAAATTTAAATTCACTTGCTAAAGGTTAAAAATCCAGATTGCCGGCTGCCTGAAACAAATAAGGACTCATTAGGTAAATCGCCCATTTGAGAGTAGGGTGGAAAACTGCCCTATTTCCCAGGGATATGAGTGGAAGACTCCAACTCCCTCCTCAGGTTCGGAAACTGCTTGAAATATATGATCACAATCAGGGGCAAAGGGTCATATATAAGAAAAAGGGGGAAACCATCAGGTGGAAAACTGCCCTAAGATCTCTGTGAACTGAGTGGAAGACTCCAACTCCCTCCTCAGGTTAGGAAACTGCTTGAAATATATGATCACAATCCGGGGCAAAGGATCATATATAAGAAAAAGGGGAAAACCAGCAGGTGGAAAACTGCCATAATATCCCTATGAACCGAGTGGAAGACTCAAACTCCCTTCTCAGGATAGGAAACTACGAGAAATATATGATCACAATCAGGGGCAAAGGATCATATATAAGAAAAAGGGGAAAACCAGCAGGTGGAAAACTGCCCTAAGATCCCTATGAACTGAGTGGAAGACTCAAACTCCCTCCTTAGGAGAGGAAACTGCTTGAAATATATGATCACAATCCGGGGCAAAGGGTCATATATAAGAAAAAGGGAGAAACCATCAGGTGGAAAACTGCCCTAAGATCCCTATGAACTGAGTGGAAGACTCCAACTCCCTTCTCAGTATCAAAAGGAATCATTAAACAAGCACTCGTGGCAAAGGGCAAAATGCAGCCAAACAAATTGTGCTCGAACACTGCTGTTAGCCTCCCAACACGTTTCGCCAGCTCCCTGGCGTCCTCAGGGGATATCAAGGCTGATCATTTATGGCAGTTTGGATACGCATAGAGAAGAAAAAGAGAATTTTGAGGGCACAGCATGTATTATTATTTACAGGTGCACACAGCTTATTATAATTTCTGGCGGTACAATGTGTAATGTAATTTATTTCAGGGGGCATAGTGTGTGTTCTGTTAATTTCTGGGGACAGTGCATTATAATGTATTTCCGGGGTACACAGTGTATTATAATTTATTTCATGGGGCACTGTGTAGAGAGAATTTATTTCAAACACTTTGGCATATAATTCAGTGTTCAGGTGACACACTATGTGGCACTATTATATTCAGAGGAGCTAAAAGTACTGTAAATGGGCAGAAAACTCCTCAGAGGCAAGAATTAGATGGAAGTAGCCGAGGGCCACATGGAAAAGAGAACGAGTCCACAGGAAGTCACCTGCGAGTTACCCAATGACATGTTGTATTCTGTTTCTTACATCAGTATTGTGTTCACATGTGAGGTCTGCAGCATTCTTGCTTGTGAAGACACAACTCTCAGCACATCGTAACCATTGTGGAATTTTGTAGCTTCACATGGTAATAACTTCTATAGCACACGATGTGTTGCCAATATTGCTTTAGCCTTTTCCAATCCAATTTTGGATTCAGGGTTTCCTAAAAGGCTTTCTCTTTTTGCTGTTATACAATGGTGCCATCTGCTGGCTAAAGCCAATGTGTGCACGCCAGAGAGGCTCCGACAGCAGAGTGGATGGCATTAGACGGTAAGAATACCCTGTCGGACATCTTCTGACATTATAGCTATACAAGCTGCAATCAGAATGTAGGAAGACGTCAGGCAGTGGATTGGAAAGGGTTATTATATCAAATACACCAAAGCATTATTTCTGTGATACCTATATACAGTGTATAAAGTAAGCACAATGTTTTGATCATGTGGTAAATTGCATAAAAGAACAGCAGCAGAATACACTGTTGAAGTATTGTATGGCATGGTTTATTGCAATGAGGCCCACTGAGACTATTGCCTGAGCCCCCCCATAAACCTATAGCTGGCCCTGGCTGGATCGACCCTATTATAGTCCACTATAACTATATTATAGTTAACTACTGTACTACAGTATGCAACAGAGGCGTACATAGAGCTTCTAAGGCTGTATTTATATAACCGATTTCACGGCGAGCGTGAGTTTACATATGTTTTTGTCGCATTTCTGCAGTGCAATCCGTTTTTCATTTGGATAAAAAACTACAGAAGGGGCCCCCATTGATGTAATTTAAAATGCTCATTGAAGTCAGTGGGTACGCGAAAGCAAACACAATGCGCATGTATGCCCTGCGAATGCAATCCTTTATTTTTCACGCACCAATTTACTCTAATGGGCGATTTTAAAATAGAATATGCTGCAATTTTATTGAAAACACAACATAGGTGCATGAAAAAAACTGCACGTGTGAAGGGCTGCATTCACTTTAATGAAACATATAAAAAAATATAGTTACGATAGATTACGCCGTATCAATAAAAAATAGTAGATGCATTGAATATAGCATAATAGCGGATGGAACTGCACTGAAAGCTTAGAATTAACCCTTTCCAATCCACTGTCTGACGTCTTCCAACATTCTGATTGAAGGCTGTACAGCTGCGATGTCGGAAGACGTCCATACCGTAGTACTGGCTCTAGCCAGCAGATGGTGCCATTGTATAATGGCTGAAAGGGAAAACCCCCTAGGAAACCCTGAATCCAAAATTGGATTGCAAAGGGTTAAGGCTGCATTCACATGAACGTATATCGGCTCGGTTTTCACGCCGAGCCGATATACGTACTCCTCATCTGCAGGGGGAGGAGGATGGAAGAGCCAGGAGCAGGAACTGAGCTCCCGCCCCCTGTCTGCCTCCTCTCCGCCCCTCTACACTATTTGCAATGACAGGAGACGGGGCGGGGCTACGTTTTTGAATTAGCCCCGCCCCCATCCCGCCTCTTCCCATTGCAAATAGTGCAGAGGGGCGGAGAGGAGGCAGAGAGGGAGCGGGAGCTCAGTTCCTGCTCCTGGCTCTTCCATCCTCCTCCCCCTGCAGATGAGGAGGACGTATATCGGCTCGGCGTGAAAACCGAGCCGATATACGTTCATGTGAATGCAGCCTGAGAGTTATGAAAACAGGAAAGCAGTGTGATTGGAGCCTGGAGGTTGTTACACTTTTCAATACATGCAGAAGATGCGAAGGAAAATTAAGTCCAGTGCTCATAGTGCAGGTTAAGCAGCAAAGTTTGTATACAATACAAACAGTACATGAAAGTACTTACTTCGGTAGGGGGTCCAGAACTACCAGGAACCCCCCTAGTATCTAGATATACCAAAAAAGTACGATGTAAGCCACTATCAGGAGTCATGAAGACTTCCAGGACTGGTCTGATCGCTGCCGATTCCTTGCATGGCACTGTATTACCCCTACTATGCAATAATACCAATGCAGTACGGCACTCGGTGGAACATGGCACAATTTTTCCACCAAATTCCAAATGATTCCATGACCAAACTACCTCTATATATTTCCATAAGACATTTGAGGCATTGTATGGCCCATAAGATTTCTAGGCCGGATGTAACGACCTACAGCCTGTGCCTGCTCCAAATGATGAGTGCCGGATACTAGGTGGACTTTTGCTTGTGACAATCCTGCGCGGTTTATCTCCAGCGCCAATTTCTGGTCACATGATTACTCAGAGGGGTATAACAGGAGGTGCTTGTTTGAGAGAGGAAACGAAACGCGTGTCGGAGTGCCTTTTGGCTCTGCTGGCAGGTACTCTTTCATTATGTGGCTTTGACTTTGTACTCAGCTTACTCCGTCACCATTGATGTGTAGTATTACCTTACTTTTTGGGAATTCTCTACTTCTATGACATCTGTTATGCACTGTAAATCCCTGCCCAATGGATCCTTAGTTTTTTCTTAGTCTCCTTGTGTTTGTGATACATAAACAATTAGAGATGAGCGAGTATACTCGCTAAGGCACATTACTCGAGCGAGTAGTGCCTTAGCCGAGTATCTCCCCGCTCGTCTCTGAAGATTCAGGGGCCGGCGGCGGTGACAGGAGAGTTGCGGCGGGGAGCGGGCGGGAGAGAGGGAGATCTCCCCTCCGTTCCTCCCCTCTCTCCCCCTTCCCTCCCCGCCCCCCGCCGGCCCCCGAATCTTTAGAGACGAGCGGGGAGATACTCGGCTAAGGCGCTACTCGCTCGAGTAATGTGCCTTAGCGAGTATACTCGCTCATCTCTAATATTTATGTATGTCTTTGAGAAATTTATTCTTTGGCCTCAAACTCCTTTTTGCTTTTGTGTTTATACAGATTACAGTCTGAGGCAGTAACGCAGGGAAAAAAGGCCCCATAGAGTGGAAGCCGTGCATGACACGGGGGGGGGGGGGGGGGGCAGACAACCTAAGGGGAGGGGGGAGGTAAAGAAAGGGTTAAGTAAAGTTAAGGAGGTTTTTGGAAGTTTCTGGAATCATGGGTACTTTAGTGGGATTGGTAGAAAAGGTAGGAGGCGGGGGGTTATATA
Organism: Eleutherodactylus coqui; assembly: GCF_035609145.1. Lineage (NCBI taxonomy): Eukaryota > Metazoa > Chordata > Amphibia > Anura > Eleutherodactylidae > Eleutherodactylus > Eleutherodactylus coqui. The sequence continues at coordinate 214,550,274 of NC_089843.1, forward strand.
AGGAGAGGGGTGGATACAGGGGCCATCTTGTTCTGGGAATTTTGAGTCCCACCCTCCCGCCCATATGGTTTGGTGAGAGGTGTGGGGGTACCTTGTTTTGTCATGGCAGCTTGGCGGGTGGGGGGTCCTTGGAGTCGTTGGAAATTGTATGGGGGGGGGGGGAGTTGGGTGGGCATGGGCTCACCTGCTTAGACTCCCTCCTTAGGTATTGGTATGGTGTCTGGTGCGATTACTTGGCTGGTGGAGGGGGCAGTAGACTCCCTACGGCTTAAGTGACGGTGGTGGTAGCCACCCAATGGGCGGCCTGTTGCCCTTGAGCCTGTCTGTCCGGCTGTGGGGCTAAGTTATTGTTTTATAGTTATAGTCGCACCAGATTTCGTGGCTCCAAGGACTCCCCCTCGTATGTTGTATAATCTTGTTTTTATATGTTATTTATTGTTTGTTAATATTGTAAACTGACTGCTGTGGCCAATTTAGCCAAAGAAAAGACTGAGTGTTTTTATTGGGGAAAAGGGTTGAAGGTTGGCTACAGCGAAGGGAGTTCTGCCCTCCCCGGGTCAAGATCCGAACAGCCAATACCCATCATCGGGCTGACTAGTATGTGAATGGTAATTTATGAAAATCCAGGACCTGATGCACAAAGAGCTTCCAAAAAGAAAAGAAAATCTAATTGACACGATTGTTTTCTTTGCAACCTCATTTTTGCATTGCTTCATTCTTGAAATTCTGCGGGTTCTGGAAGAATCTATGTCTCATTATGTTCCATCTCTCTTTATATAGTAACAGCCAATAGTTTTGTTATTCCAAAAGAGGTTGCATAAGATGAAATGCACTTTTGGAGCAGCGAGCCGTCCTGCGTGCACTTAATTAACTGTCACTGTAAACTTCCTCATTCCTCCACATAGCGTTGTGTTTGTTGATATGGCGCTGTGTAACCCAATCATTCCTGGGCTTCTTGGGAAAGTTTTAGGTGTTGCTTTAGGAAGTCTCGTGGCTTTTCTGAAAATCCGTCATAAAATTGTTCCTAAAGTTATTAGCTAAGAAATGAAAAGCTAGGCAAATATTATAACAACGGCGCTTGTTTTAGATCAAGTCATAGTATTCTTTTAGCTTATACACTGTAGCTGTATTGTTTCTTTTTTCCTAGAGATTAAATACAGGGAAGAGGTACTGGTGTACCTTGACGCCACCGGAAGTGGTAGGTGCACACCCGTGTTAGGCTGCTTGACAGCAAGGTGACGCCCCCACTTCCTGATTGGCTGAAAACCTCCTGCTTTGCAAGGTCCTAGGAGCATGGAAGGAGTTTTGTAATGGATGGAGGGTAAGGGCTAGGGGTTGTTACACAGTGAGGAGTATATTATTACCTAACCCTAACCCTCCATCCATTAGCAAACTGCTTCCACGCTCCTAAGCCACAGTGGTTGGAACTTAGCCAGGTATGTGTGAAGCCCCGTCTCCCTCCCCCCTGCTGTGTTACAGTCCCGCACCTGTGATTGTGGCCGCAGCTCTGCCATCTTCCCTGCTGCTCCATTGCTGTCCATGGGCCGCTGCTGTGCCTTCTTCCCTGCTGGTTGCCCACTCTCCGTCCCGCCCCCCACTGTCAATCAGCTCGGCGCTGCTGCTGTGCCTTCTCTCCTGCTGCTCTCCGTCCCATCCCCTGTTGACAATCACTACGGCGCCGCTGCTAACAGCCCCCGCAATGCCTTCTCCTCCAATGCTCTCCATCTTCTCCCCCGCTATCAATCTGGCCGTTGCAAATCGCCAATCAGTAAATGGGGGCATCACCTTCCTGTCAAGCAGCCTAACACTGGTGTTCACCCACCACTTCCGGTGGCGTCAAGGTACACCAATACCAGGGGAAGGTATATTGGGGGGTTATGTTCTTAAACATTGTTACATTTAGGCCTCGTTCAGACAAACGTAATTTTCACGCACAAATAGCCGTACAAAACGGGCTGCTTCAAGCTACTGAAGTATTTACATTCGTCTGAATGAGGCCTTAAAAGCACATATAGTTTGTAGCAAATTCAATGTCCATTTCTATTTACAGGTGAATAAGGATGGGGTTACCCAATCAAGGTCTGATAAATTACATCTATAGAGCTTCCTCTGTCCTCTCGAAACAGAGAAGGAGTAGGAGTATTACAGATAGGAGCTATATAAAGCATACAAAAGCAAGTGCCCGTGCTGTATTCTAAAGTCCCATTTACACGCGAAGACAATCTTTCAAACGATTGAAAGATTGACAGTTTTAGCAATCATTTGCGTAAAGTGTTATTGGACACTAATGTTTATTGACACTTTATGAGCTTCATTTATGTGTAAAAGGGCCTCCAGGAGCTGTTTGCAGAGCACAACATGTGGTCTCAGCTCTGCATACAGCTCCATTGTTCTCCCAGGGGCTGTTGGCAGAGTACAATGTAATCTCCGACTCCTGTGCAGAACACAGCATGAGGTCCCTGTTATCTTTCTCTGGCTGAACAATGGATTTTAAGGTCACCTTAAAATCATCATTCAGCCAAAGAGTGAATGATGGCAGCATCTACACACAGCAATTATCGCTCATCTGCGTCGTTTGACCAAATTTTGAGCGATAATTGTCGCATGTAAATGGGTCTTAAGTGTGCTGTTTCTTAAGTGTGTGACTTTAGATTCAGGGACTTTAGAAAAGTCACATCTTTACGGTTTATTTTGATTTTCACTTGCATATATTACTTTTATCTAAATCTCTCTGTATGATCCCTATTTAGAATCTGCTCCATGATTGTCAATACAACCAATGTACATCTTGTGCCATGTATGCAGTCCTTGCACAGCCGCTCAAGGGTACATACTGCTGTATGAGATGTGAGCATGTCGCATATTTGGAAGTCCAGATCCTGGCTCTACAAGCATGGCATGCAACATTGATATTCATTGGCACCCTTCAATTGTATCTGCGCATAGTACTCTACTTTTTGCGCACGTAGTGCCAGTTCACATGCGACAGCGACACAACTCTTCCATGTATTAAAAGGCTATTTAGCCTAATGAGATCCAGATATGTTCTTTTCCCCGTAGTTTTAGGTATTGTTTCACGCACCCCCTTCTGTATTTGCACACCTCCCGTAGATCTTTATGATGCCCTTGGTGCGCAAATATGCTGTAAAAAAAGAGCTGATTTTTTTTTTGTGCACGCGCAAAACACGCTCATGATTATGTACCCATTGACATCAAAGGGTTCTATTCTCTGTGTTTTGGGTGTGTACAAACACGGTTGTGTGAAGAAGCCCTAAGGGCTTATTCAGATGAACGTATATCGGCTGGGTGTTCGCGACGGACGATATACGGCGTCCCTCTCTGCAGGGGGAGGAGGCTGGAAGAGCCAGGAGCAGTGCACTGAGCTGCCACCCCTTTCCGCCCCTCGACACTATTTGCAATGAGAGGAGGCGGAGCTAAGTTCTGGGAGTTAGCTCCACCCCCTCCCATTGCAAATAGTGCCCAGGGGCGGAGAGGGGGCGGGAGCTCAGTGCACTGCTCCTGGCTCTTCCAGCTCCTCCCCCTGCAGAGAAGGACCCTGTATATCAGTCGTCTGAATAAGACCAAGAACTAGAATAGGAGCCCTACTTCTCCTCCCTACAAAACAGAACTCTCATATCGTTGTGCGCACAACGTCTTATTCTGCTGATTACTTTGTGTTTAGCAAGTTGCTCCAAGTCGCTGGATTCCATTCTGTGTATTTGTTGGCTACTTCATCAGTTCGGATGTCTATGGAAGCCATGGAGGACTATTAGTAGCTGCTATGATTCGTTCTACAATGGACATACTTGTGCGAACGAGTCATTTTTTTTTGCTGGATTTTATATGTAAGTTACATTATTAGAACTATTTCCCCCCTACTGTGTGAAGATGAAATAGATTGCAAGCAGCCATCTGGTTTTCGGTTTTAATTAGGGCAACTCAGCCTCCCGTCCTGTTGTCTCTTGTGGTATGACAGGTTCATGATCAGCCGGATGCTATGACCTGTTGGCTTGCTTCTGGGTCAGTGCACTTCCCTTGGTTTAGCGCCAGCCTTCCGAGCCGCTTCTCTACTCTTTCTTGCCCTTTTTCTGTCACCCTTAAAACTTAATACATCAGTCTGTTTGGAAGCTTAACATTCTCTCAGTAACACCTCATTGATTAGGTCAGCGGGGAGAGGTAAAAAGTTAAAGTGCTTTAACCCCTTAAGAACGTGGCCTTAGGATTGTCGAAAGTGGGGAGAAGAAATTAAAAAAAAAAAACTCTTTAATTTTAGCCCTCGACAAAGCTGTCTGAAGGCTTGTTTTTTCAGGACGAGTCCCCCCCCCCCCCACCCGGTGATCCTATTTAACCCCTTAGTGACCACACTTTTTTGCTTTTTTCCGTTTTAGTTTTTTTCCTCCCCCCCTTTTAAAAAAATCATAACTTCTTTATTTATCCATCGATGTCACTGTCTGAGGGCTTGTTGTTTTTTGCGGGACGAGTTGTATTTTTCATTGGTACTATTTAATGTACCATATAATGTACTGGAAAACAGTAAAACATTTCTAAGTTGCATTTCCTTTGGGCATTCCATCAGGATAGGCCACAGGCAGAAATATATGGGAGCCCTCAAACTGTGATTGGGGCATTTAAATGCCGCTGTCAGAATTAACAGCGACATTTAAAGGGTTAACAGCCACGATCAGCATGAGAGCTGATCGCAGCTGTTGCCAGAAGGTGTCAGCTGCCAGAAACAGCCACCATGCACCCTATACGTAGCGGGACAGGCTCCTTAGGAACCCTGATGCTGGAGACCAGCATAGGCTATTATTATAATATAACATAGTAGCTCGCGTGTATGTGTGTTTTAGTTGATGCTAGACATGGGTTATCTGCCATCTTGATTCCTTTGTCCCCTCTTGTACGATTCCCCCAATGCAGCCTACATTTCCCATTATAGCTCATCAATCTATGGATTATTACACTACAATGCACTAGAGATGAGCGAGCATACTCGGCTGCCGGCACGGGTGACAGGTGATTTGCAGCGGTGAGCAGGGGGGAGCGGGGGAGAGAAAGATCTCCCCTCCGTTCCTCCCCGCTCTCCCCCGTCGCTCCCCGCCCCCTGCCGACACCCGAATCTTTAGAGACGAGCGGGCAGGTACTCGAATAAGGCACTACTCGCTCGAGTAGTTAGTCTTATCGAGTATGCTCTCTCATCTCTACAATGCACTCTTCTCTGGATGGATCAGTGACATAGAATGGCTGTCCCCTAACTAAAGGCCCATTTACACGGAGCGATGATGGCTCAAAATCGCTAAAAAGCGATCGTTTGAGTGATAATCGTTGTGGCTAAACACACGGCCATCATGCACTTTTCGTGAACTGCTAGCTGATCATTAAATTCAGTACAACCTAAAAATCGGCCATCGGCCTTATTAGCAGTTTTCCACGGGGAATGCTGATAGCATTATTTCCCGCTAGAGAACAAAAGAACTGAAAGCAGATAAGAGCCCTCGGGCTATTAACTGCTTTCAGCTAAGCCTTCATTTGCACACTTAATTGCTCTTAGGTGGCTGAGTAGCTAGCTACCTAATAGTTAATGCAAAATTATCGCTCAAAGCTGTAACTCAAACTGTCTTTTGAGCAATCTTTGAGCAATCATCGCTACGTGTAAATGGGCCTTAACACTGCAGAGTCTCAAAGCATCCTATGTGATGCAGCTTCACACTGCTCCTTCTTACCTCCCACTTCCTGCCTACTATCTCCTGCAAGCAGGAGGCTGGAAAGAGCAGTGTGAAGCTGCATCTAATAGACATATACTGGTGATTCTGTACACAGCACAGACAGTATAGAGAGGCAGCATGAGTTAGGGCAGCATGTCCATGGGCGAATGTTCACTGCGGTCCCTGTGAGCGCTTTCCATAGCGTTGCTGCAATTCTCTGCTCGCTTATAGCGATTCTCCACTCGCACCGGCAGTTAGCAGCATGCTGCAAATTGCCGCAATGCTCTGCGGTCAGCTTATCTGTCAGATAGGCTGACCGCGGAGATCTGCCTGCAGGCTCCTGCTCCCGGGCGGCGGCTCCCGCGGCGGAGATCCGTCGTGGGATTTCCAACGCTCGTGGATAGGCAACCTTAGGGGAGCTAATCATTGTGTGGACTCACCTATTACGTTATTTCATTTCTGGTCTTTCAGATAAAGTAGTTTAGATTTAGAGTGACTCTGAAGGAAAGTGGATTAAAAAAGTTTTCAAAGTTATATAAAAATCTATAGAAAACAGGAAAGGGTTAAAATAACAAAGGAAGTTGTATTCAAGGCTCTGATCCCTTACCGCTTCCATCCTCAGTACCTCTCTGTGTTTATACCAACTGTGGCGGTTATGTTCCATATACCCCTGTGAGCACTGCAGCCAATCACTGGCCTTAGTGGTCCCTAGTCATTTACTGCTGCAGTCAATGGAAACCAAAGCAGCGGTGGGGAAGGGCGCAGCGGCACTGAAGACCTGCAGGGGGTGAGTGGGGTGAGTATATCTTTATTGTTTTTAACTCTTTGCTGCCCGCTCCTCATTTTATATATCTTGGAAACTCCACTTAAGTACATTATGAATGGAAGCCATGATGTAGATGCGCACACTGCCTTACAGAAGCGTTTGTTCTTTAAGTAATGAGACAATAAATGGACATGTAAACACATTTCATGCACATATATAAGGTATACAGCAACACATACTGCCCACTACTGGCCATAATATCATAGAGCAGTGTTTCTCCACTCCAGTTCTCAGATACAGTACTCCTAACAGGTCCTGTTCTCAGCATTACACAGGTGATAAGGTTATTGACCCTGCAGATGGGTATCCTTGAGAACCGGAAAAGAAACCGGTCATGTATATTTAACCTACTGTATATAACTAAATAATGATGTATCCCACTGGAATAGCTATAGGAGGTGCAGAGGGTGGATTCGCAAAAAGACTCCTATGCTTGGGGAAACCAAACAGGCCCTCCTTGCGCAAGAACAACAGTACTATTAGTGGGCAGCACAGCAATTCTGTAACACCCTCCACTAATGGCTCATTGACACAAGCGTAAATACGAAGCATATTACATTCATAATTTTATGGGTTCATTCACAGCTGTGTATTTTTCATGCAACCGTCCCAGGAATCTTTGGGACTGCAGCGCTGGATTGCGGTGTCCTCAGAGGGGTAAGTATATCTCTGTTTATTATTTTACCCCAGGGGCTTCTATTGATAAGGGGGTTTCCAGTAACTAGACAAGCCCTTTAACCAATCTTTCTTGAGAAGAACAGATTTGTCAGCAACCAGGGCTTTGTATGCCTTTATTTAATGAGCAAAGCACCTGTGAAACCCACGCTTCCAATCTCATCTTCTTAATTGAAACACCTTTCGCCAATTAGCTCTTGCAAGCCATATTTATTTAGTAATCTCAACCCCAAAATCCTTTTAAAAAGTCCATTTACTTTTTCTTCAACTGTATGAAATATAATTTGTGCAACGCTGGTATTACAATAGGAGAATTTTTTTTCTAGCCCGATCACGAAGCTATGGAACTACAGTATGTGCCTTATTATTTACATTTCTACAAGGGTGGTGGAAGTTTTCTACTCCTTACCCAACATGTCAATACACTTGGCTTTCTACAAAGTCTAGTAGAACAGAACAGGGTAGTGTTGCTGGTCTCGCCCCAGGTAATTCTAGAGGCATACTGGGTGATTGTCCCACTACAAAGCCGCACGAGAAGCATTTTTTTCTTGGTCTAACAATAGACGTTCACAGCTGTGGTGCAAACTAGCTTTACAGAGTCTCACTTTTCAGATGGCATACCGGTCCAGGTAGTGTGATATCTGGTAACTAAACAGCCCCATTGGAAGTGAGCAAACCAGTTATTAAACACACAGCATTTTTTGAAAGCCTTTCTAACGATCCTAGAATCAAACAAGGTGTGAAATAAAGAGATTGTTTCTTCTTATACCAATATGTTTGTTTCCTGACTCCCATAGGGGTAGTATAGTCAGCGCCGGCATGGTGGAGGAAAGTGTAGACATAGAATATGAAATAAAAAACATCAGACCAGGGTACAAAGAAACAGTATTATCAGTCCAAAGAAAACAATGTATGCCAGGTTTATAAGAGGGTGTGGAGAAAACACAAGAAGTTACTTCTCATGTATAATAAGGCAAGTCAGGAGATGCTTAGAATGAAGCTCAACCCTCAAGATACTATTAAAGAATATAGAAGGGCTCGGATGAGACAAATAAAAGGTCTCCTTTTTTCCAGAAGTAGTGAAATTTTTGTTCATGAGCTGTACTCAAGTGAACGAGGCTGAGCTAGAATACTGAACATAGACAAGAGTAATGCTACTTAAAGGGGTTGTCCCGCGAAACAAAGTGGGGGTATACACTTCTGTATGGCGATATTAATGCACTTTGTAATGTACATCGTGCATTAATTATGAGCCATACAGAAGTTATTCACTTACCTGCTCCGTTGCTGGCGTCCTCGTCTCCATGGTGCCGTCTAATTTCAGCGTCTAATCGCCCGATTAGACGCGCTTGTGCAGTCCGGTCTTCTCCCTTCTGAATGGGGCCGCTCGTGCCAGAGAGCTGCTCCTCGTAGCTCCGCCCCGTCACGTGTGCCGATTCCAGCCAATCAGGAGGCTGGAATCGGCAATGGACCGCACAGAAGACCTGCGGTCCACCAAGGGTGAAGATCCCGGCGGCCATCTTCGCAAGGTAAGTAAGAAGTCACCGGAGCGCGGGGATTCGGGTAAGTACTATCCGTTTTTGTTTTTTTTTTAAACCCCTGCATCGGGTTTGTCTCGCGCCGAACGGGGGGGCTATTGAAAAAAAGAAAGACCTGTTTCGGCGCGGGACAACCCCTTTAAACTGGGTCAAAAATAACTAGAAAAATTGAGGTGTCCTAAAACTTTTGATCGGTAGTATAAGTCCGGCAAATAACATGAAATGGTTCAAAAGTAGAGAAGAGCGAGCATACTCGCTAAGGGCAATTACTCGATCGAGCATTGTCCTTAGCGAGTACCTGCCCGCTCGGGAGAAAAGGTTCGGCTGCCGGCGCGAGTGAGAGGTGAGTTGCGGCAGTGAGCAGGGGGGAGAGAGGGAGAGAGGGAGAGAGAGATCTCCCCTCCGTTCCTCCCCGCTTCCCCCCCCCCCCCCCCCCCCGATACCCGCCTATCTTTTCTTCCGAGCGGGCAGGTACTCGCTAAGGACAATGCTCGCTCGAGTAATTGCCCTTAGCGAGTATGCTTGCTCATCTCTATTCAACAGCAATTTACAAACCTGAATCTATGATTTTAAAGGGGTTTTCCAGCGAAATACTATTGATGACCTATCATCAGGATAGATCATCAATAGTTGATCGACTGAGGTCCGTCCATTGGGACCCCGAAAAATCAGCTGAGCGGTAGCATGCTGTCAGCGCCGCAAATACACAGAAGTCGGAGCAGAAGCAGCAGAAGTCTCTGCGCCGACCTCTGTATAGTGGCTTGCGCTTGTAACTGCAGGCATGGCTCTCAATGAAATCAACGCGAGTTGTGCCTGCAGTTACAAGTGCCAGCCACTATACAGAGGTCGGCGTGGAGACTTTCACTGCTTTAGCTCCGACCTCTGTGTATTTGCGGCGCTCACAGCATGCGCCCTCTCAGCTGATCGGTCGGGGTCCCAATGAATGGACCCCAGCCTTCCACTATTGAGGACCTATCCTATCCTATTGGTCATCAGTGGTATTCTCCCTAGAAAATCCAAGTATCCAATAAACAATGGATTGATCAGTTAGCATAATTCCCCCAAAACGCTAATCTCAAATAGGCATATGCTTGTGTGAATCTAGCCTTATAAAACAGGCATAAGTGCATTTAGGCGCACATTTAGGTGCCGCTCTGACCGCTTTTTTTTTTTTTGGAGCAAAAATCTCAGCGACGACCTCTCATGTAGTGGCCAGCGCTTGTAACTGCAGGGTTGGCTTCCATTGATTTCAAAGAGAGCTGTGCCTGCAGTTACAAGCGCCGGCCACTACACGAAGGCCGGCGCGGAGGCTTCCATTCCGACCTCTGTGTTATTGCGGCACTGACAGCTCGTGCCCACTCAGCTGATCCGTCGGGGTCCTGAGCGACGGACCCTGGACGATCAACTATTGATGACCTATCCTGATGATAGGTCATCAATAGTATTTCCCTAGAAAACCCCTTTAACCAAATAGCTTTTTTCAGAGAACACATCTAGGACAGTTGCTCTGCAGTAGAGAAATCAAGTTAAAGTTTGGAACTGGATGCAAACTATTCCAACTTTTGTAGATTACTTTCAAACTCTTTGATTCTATATAACTAATGTTGGAATTCACTTCAATGGGAAGCGTCCGCACGGAATGCTCACTAAAATGAAGCATGCTCCAATTTCTTTTCTGCATGGATTCCGCAAATCAAATCCGCCCGTGAACATTGGGCCTTATATGGAGTTATTTTCCTACTGGGCTGTAAGGGTTGATGTATGTTATAAGTGGCTGGCTTCATGTGAACTAGTTGTGGGGCTATGGTCGGGTCCACATCTGCAGAATTAGTGCAGCATGCAGCGCTTTTTCTTCCAGTGAAATGCCAGGCAGCTGAGCAGAAACCAAACCGCCTCCATTATAGTCAATGGGGTCCGTTTAGTGCTGTACGGTTCCGTTATAAGATGGATCTATTTGGCCCGGGGCTTCCCCTTTACTGCTCTCTGAAAAGAGAAGGAAAACGGAGCCACCGACGCTCATGTGAAAGCAGCCTAGGGCCCAATGTCCACGGGGAAAACAGATTAACCCCTTGAGTGGCGGGTTTCCTACCACCCTGTCGTGCCCACCAGGGCAGGTTTTTTAAAATGGTCTAATCATTCAATTTCAACTAATTTTGCAGTTGCGTCTCAAGAGCCATAACTTTTTCATTTTTCCATTGACATGGCCATATAAGGGCTTGTTTTTTGCGGGACAAGTTGTGATTTTTTAAACAGGAGGGAGGAAAAAAAGAAATGGGGAAAAAAGAAAAAAAGGGGGCCATGTCATTAAGGGGTTAAATAATGCATTAACTTCCTTCTCTGGGTCATTACGACGCATGGATACCACATGTGTGATTGTATTTTTGATTTTTTACAAAGTAAAGGGAGACAAGTGTTTTTATTATTTTTTAAATAATTTTTTTACTTTTTTTAAAAAAAAATTTTAATTTTTTTTTGTCCCTTTAGGGGACTTCCACAGGGACCCATCAGGACCCATGATCACATTCCGGGGGTCCGATGGTGACAGCCCTTTAAATGCTGCAGTGACAGCCCTTTACATGCTGCAGTCACATAGACTGCAGCATGTAAAGGGTTAACACAGCAGAGATCAGAGGTTTTCTCTGATCTCTGCTGTAAGAGCTCGTACCTAGCTGTCCTCTGACAGCTAACAACCAGCTCTCCCTGCCACAGAGACCATCGGCTTGCTTCTGACAAGCCGGTGGTCTCTATGGCAACCTGTAAACAAAGCAGGAGATTGCATATCGGCAATATCTTCTGCTGGTTTTTCTAAGCCCTTGCACTGCTCTGTGTGGGTCTGTGCAGGCAGAGCACAATGTCACAGCTTGTGGCATTGTGCTCTGCAGCTCCCATAGTGATACATAGCCCGGAAATCTTCCGGGCTATGTTGCTATGAGCAGTGGAGCTCGTCCCGGAAAATTTCCGGGCGTGCCACTCAAGGGGTTAATTAAATCCGCGTGATCTGCACCCATAGGGAATCATTGGGCACCTGCAGGTAATTAAATACCTGCGGATGTAATTTTTTCCAGGCGTGTCGATCGCACGCACAGGAAAGCACCCGCAGCATGCTCCATTTTGTGCGCTTTTCCCGTATGGATGGCTTCCACGGCTTCTATTGAAGTCAATGGAAGCCAACCACCCCGCGATACAAGCGCAGCTGACACTGCGTCTGTGCCGTAGGACCACGGAAAAGCAAGAGTTAAAAAAAAAAAAAAAAGATGGCAGGGTGCACGCATGTGGCACGCTTGCGGCGTCCTTAGTGCTTCAGCTGGGCAGAAGAAAGAAGATTCGGCCGCGATTGAGAAGAGCCCGGCAGCATCCAGACAGGTGAGTATACTGTATTTTTTGGCCTCATGTCTGCGGGCCGGGTGACATGAGGCCTAAGGCCTTATTCACGCGAAGGTTTTATCGCGACTATTTAGCTGCATTAAAAGGTCGGTTGAAAATCACGGCCATCTGAAGCATTGAATTCCAATACATTCGTTCATATAGGCGATTTTCCGGTGCTTTTACGTGCTGACGGAAAAGATAGGTCTTGCCCTGCGATCAGCTGGCAGCTCCCATAAAAGCCTATGGGAGCTGCGTCAGGGGGAGGGGAAGGGTGAGGGACTTTAGCAGCGGCTTGTGCTGCTAAACTCTGTCCTTCTCCCTTTGCCAGAGCCTCTATTGCCGCAATCAGCAGACAAAGAGAGGGGGAGTAAGGGGAAGAGAGCTTTGCATCGCTAAACTCTTGCTCCCCGCCCGAAGGAATCCCGGGCTGTGGCGTATGTACGTCTGACTGGGCAAGAAAATGCGAGATTTGGGCTCAACTAAGTTGCGGCTTTATCTTTTGCTCATGCAATTTTTGGCCATGATGTGGGTGGCTGAAAATCACAACGCACGTGATCTAATCTAATCTAACAGACATTCAAGTATCCATATATATATATATATATATATATATATATAAACGTGAAAGCCCTCATTGACTGACTGACTGACCAACTGACTCACCACTAATTCTCTAACTTCCTGATGTCATACAAACACAATATTTGGCAGGAGCATTCTTTAGGTCCTAAATAGCAAAAGTAAAGAAGTCACAACTGAAAAATTAAATGCTTAGTGCAAAAGTATTGGTGGCCCTGTGTAATGTACCAAATCTAATTCTCTAACTTCCCGAAGTCATACAAACATCAAATTTGGCATGACCATTTTTTAGTTCCTAAATAGGAAAAGTAAAGGGGACACAACTCGGTTATTAAATGCTAATTGTAAAAGTAAGTACACCCCTAAATTTGGCACAAGCATTCTTTAGGTCCTAAATGAGGAGAGTGGAAGGGGTGGCACATTCTGCAGAGGGACATCAGTACGTGCAGCCTGAAGAGAATCTAACGCTCCTCTATCTGTATACATATTTTATTCCTCGGTTACTCTAAAGTAACCTTGACTTCATAACATTTTCTGTGCAAACAACACATAAACACCTGTATCAAATTAACTCGAGGGAGCCCGGGTATATCAGCTAGTTCTAGTATACAAATATAGCATTAATTAATTGTTTACACATTGTGACAAATCTAGTCCCCAGTTTTCGTACAGCCAGTATGTATTAGCTGGGCTCCACCATCAGAATTTATTTCCAAGGGCCACAAACCAACAGTGATCAACATTTTGCAATTAGTGTATGTGTAGTGCCAGATACATACTGACAAGAACTGTTCCTGTAGACGTCATCAATAATATCCAAAAAGTACATTTTACAGTATCAGAGCCCAGACAAGACAATGGTGTCCCCACCTTTATATCACGTCATCCATCTAGTCTTCCGGGGGATTTCTTCATTCATTTTAGTGCCCCCCCCCCCCCCCCTGTATTAAGTGGCGCAGCAGCGCCGTAATATACTAGAGGTCACACGAGGGATTTATCTTCTAGGCTGAAACCAACATTTGTCTCGGGCTTTGAACATAGAACAAGTGAAAGCTGACACTTAGGCAAGGGATGTTCTTGAAGCAAGTTGCTCAAGTGTTCGCCTGTAAAACGGTTCATCCATCAGGCACGTCACTAAGATGTATCAAGTGTTCAATAAACAGGAAGCACTGACCCGCAAAGCACCTGTTCAAAATGTATAGAATATTAATGGATTCGTCCCCAGTCCCTTTTTGCCGCATGTGTTTCACGCAGAACAAGCTCTATTTTCCTACGTATTTGCTCATCAAGTGTTTCCATAGAAGGTGCGCAATTGTGCACACAATAGGCTACAGGATGCACAATACGCTGCACAATTCCGTGAAATACCTCATTAGGCTAAATAGGGGATGTGTTGCGTGTGCCTGTGAACAGGGCCTGCATGCGCAAAAAATATAGTGAAATCAACCTCATTCATTGCGCAATTACTTTGCGCTAAAACATGCATATTTGCGCATACGCTTTCTGGAGCTCTCATAAAAATGCATTGCATCATGGGTATATGCCATTATGAGCCCATAGTGTAATGAAAGTGCGTCGCTTTACTGATTTAGCGTAGATGGTCCATTAAGGACGGATTCACATGTGCGCAAAACTCAGAATAGAACCCATTGATTTAACCCTTTCCAATCCACTGTCTGACGTCTTAAGTCATAATGATTTAAGGCTGTACAGCTGCGATGATGGAAGACGTCCATCGGGGTTTTCTTACTGTATATTGCCAGCCTCTCTGCAGTCGGAGCTTATCCAACGTGTCACCTCATGCAGTACTGGCTTTAGCCAGCATATAGCGCCATTGTATAACGGTAGAAAAAGAGTAAGCCTCCTAGACAACCAGAAAACAAATTGGATTGGAAAGGGTTAAATAGATTCATTCACATGCGCGTATTTTCCCTGTGCATTTCGGTCGTGCAAAAATAAAGCGCAGCCCGCTCTATTATCCTGCGCATTTGTGCATCAAAAGACCCCATAGAAGTCAGATGCATGCAAAATACGCCACGATATGCGTGAAACACTGCACAATTGCACTGACCGACACATGACCGACATCAGCCGCAATACAGAAAAAAGAGGTACGCAGGGTCGCCGGCCAGGCTCACAGCCAGAAACCAGTGCAGGCCTCCAGCATGCGTCATCCGGTCCGCCCGTGTAGCCCGGCCTTACGGGTTTCTCTCTATAATGTTAGTCTAAAATATGTGAAATTAACAGCAAAATGACTGCTAAACCTCCAGTAACTGCAGAAACCCCCTCTATTATCTCACATATCACCATTTAGGTTCCTTTCACAAAACGCACAAATCTGGCGCCCTTTTAGCACCTATGTGAAGCCAGCCTTACCATCACACCCAACCAACCATAGCGGCGTAATAAAGGAATGTGCTACTATACAGTAATTGTACCTACTGCTGAAGTCATACAACATGGTGCGCAAATAACAGTGCTAGAAGACGCCTATGGTCACATATGCATGCGGTTTTCCACGCGGATGTACATTTAGGACAGGGTATCGTCCGCGCAAAAGAACGAACGCAAGCAGGGAATGACATCATAAAGCAGCCCAACCCCCTAGGGTGGCTAGAGATGTTCTGAGAGCCTTCAGGACGGGATACGGCTCTCCAGGCTCGGCTGGTTTATACTACTTTTTCTGGAAGTAGTATAGACCGCTTTAACTAAACCCACTTCTTCTTGTGGAGATAGAGCCCAGAAGAACAAGCAGAGATTGCAGACAGTCTGGATGGAGGTGTTGCCCCCAGATTCTATCCTATATTGTCTGCCCGCAAATTCCTGCTTTCCTTATTCCATTTGTATCTTGTCTCCTAGCAACGTGCGTTCAATCCACGTCCATACGCAATTTAATTGCGGATCGAACGCATCCATAGAGATTAATGGAGCTCATACACATAGAATTTATGGTAAAATACGGCATGCTGCAATTTCTCTTCCGCTCGCGGAATCCGCAACTCCTACCTGCAAGTGTAAGCGGCGAAAGCGTAGTTTCCCATGTGAATGAGCCATGAATTACAGTTCTGCCAACACTACGGAGTGCAAACATGATAGACCGAATAATGCGCTAATAATGGTGCTACACAATGTGGAATCGAAGCAATGTGACACCACATTGATGCTGGCCTACCTGATTGACACAGATCCAGATCACAGCGTGGGGTCACTTACTTTTCTAGCTGCCGTAATTTTCATAAAATCAGTGTTTATCCACTGCAGTTTTTAGGGCTCATGCCAGGGCACTCCCACGCTGTGATTTAAGAGGCTGTGCAACCTAATTAGTCCCCAGTGTTATTGATTTCCCTGCGAAATTGCACAATTTTGCAGGGATTGGGTGCGCATTTGCACACCCCTATAGACTACTATGGTGCCTTAGGTGCGCACATGCGCACACAAATAGAGCATGTCGCTCTAAAGCGAAAGTGTGAATGAACCCATTGAAAACAATGCGTTCTATTTAAACGTGCTCATCTGAAACCGCCAGATAAGGCCAGATTCACAAAACTGTATTTGCGCATGATTTACGCATAAAAATTTAATGCATGGGTTCATTCCTAAGAGTGTATTTTCCTGCGAATTTCAGTCATGCAAACAAAACACAGCATGCTCTATTTTCCAGTGCAAATGCGCAAATACAGGGGGCATATAGCGACCATTTTGGTTGGCATCGGCGATGGGTCATTTTCTTTTATATATATTTTTTCTGTATTTTTTTTATTTATTTTTGTAACTATTTTTTACCATCTATGTCCCCCATAATATCGTATAAGACCCCTGGGGGACATTCACATAGTCTTTTTTTCCATTTCACACTTTCCCACTGTAGCTGGAGCATCCATAGTAGCCCCAGTTACAGGGAAAACATCCTCCTGTAGTCACTTACAGGGTCTGCTAGGACCCTGCAGCTCTGCCATAGCAGGTGGCACCTGGTGGTCATATGCTAGCCGGTTCGAATAGCCAAGGATACAACATGGTTCTGCTACATTGCAGAACAGAGGTTTAACCCCTTCCCTCCCCATGACGTAAGGGTACGTCATGGGAGCGGGGTACTTCTCGCAAAATGATGTACCCTTATGTCATAGGGATAGCGCGAGATCATAGCAGCGGGAGCCGTCTGTCACTAGTAGCCGGCCTCCCGCTTCGACAGCGGGGGACATCGAAGATGCGCCCACCCGCCGTTAACCCCTTCCCTGCAGCGGTCTAAGTAGATCGCGGCAGGAAAAGGATTCACAGCTCTCTCTGTGACTTCAGCCAGCTCTCGCGATAACATTGCGAGAACAGAGCTGGTTGCTATGGCAACAGGACGCCAGATACCGGCGTCCTGTATTGCCATTTCCTAAAATCGCTATCATAAGCGATAAGGCATGGCAGGAGAGAAGTCCTGCCATGCCTTATCGGAGGGATCTTCAGTCCTGCAGTGTAAGTCCCTCAGAGGGCCACAGATGGTGTAAAAATAAGAGCAAAATAAAGTACAAAAAATTAAAAATGTTAAAAGAAAAAGTTAAAACCCCTTTTTTTATGTTTTTTTCATATTAGCATAAAAAAAATTAAAAATCCCACATATTTGGTATCGTCGCGTCCGTAACAACGTGTACAGTGGATTGAACATGCTTTTTATCCTACACAGCAAAAAGTGTTTAAAAAAACGCTAAAAAACTGAGGCAAAATGCTAATTTTTAGCATTTTGACTCCCAAAAAAGGCAATAAAAGTGATTAAAAAAAACGTATGTACCCCAAAATGGTACCAATAGAATCTACAACTCTTCTCGCAAAAAAATAAGCCCTCAAAGCGCTCCGTCCATGGAAAAATAAAAAAGTTATAGGACTTTGAATGCAGCGATTTAGAAAAAAATAATAATTTCCAAAAAAAGGGTTTTTATTGTGAAAAAGTGGAAAAACCTAAAAAAAATAAAAGAATTTTGGTATCGTTGTAACCGTACCAGCCTGCAGAAAAAAATGTAGTGTGTCAGTTATGCTGCATAATTTTAAAAAAAAATCTATGGCAGAATTGATGCGTTTTCTCTGCCTACGATGATAAAAAAAAAAAAATAAAAGTTTTACAATGTAGTAAATGTACCCAAAAATGATACCAATAAAAACTACAATTCGCCACGCTAAAAACAAGCCCTTATACGGCCCCGTCGACGGAAAAATAAAAAAGTTGTGGCTTTTGTAAAAAGGAGATGGAAAAATACCAAAAATCGTTTGGTCCTCAACGCCAAAATAGGCCGTGTCATTAAGGGGTTAATCCCGCACCAGATCTTTACCATCAGCGGGGAAAAATTAAGCTACTTGGTCCTTTATCTTGGCCACTAGGGATCCCCCTTCCTTCCAATTTGCTCTTCACTCCTGTTTAATGTGAAATCTGTTACTACTTCTGCTACTAGCTATGGAGCACAGGAAGGGAAGGAGGGTGATGACTCATGCTGCCCATAGACATGTGTAGCAAGCAGAGGGGAGGGAAGAAGAGAGAGTGGGGAGAAGAGATAGACTCACACAGATGCTGCTGGAGCTAACTGATCCATACTAATAGTAGAAATGGGGCAGTAACCGTCTATCTGTTACCTTTTCACACCTAAACTGCTGAATAGAGATGAGCGAGCACCAAAATGCTCGGGTGCTCGTTACTCAAGTCGAACTTCCCCCAATGCTCAAGGGTTCGTTTCGAGTAAAGAACCCCATTAAAGTCAATGGGCGACCCGAGCATTTTTGTATATCGCCGATGCTCGCTAAGGTTTTCATTTGTGAAAACCTGGGAAATTCAAGAAAGTGATGGGAACGACACAGCAACGGATAGGGCAGGCGAGGGGCTACATGTTGGGCTGCATCTCAAGTTCCCAGGTCCCACTATTAAGCCACAATAGTGGCAAGAGTGAGACCCCCCCACACCCCCGCACTGTCAGCATAAAGATCGTTCTCCTCTGCCACAGCTGTAACAGCTGTGGCAGAGAAGAACGATGTTAGCCCATTGAATTCAATGGAGCCGGCAATAGAGCCGGCTCCATTGAAAGCAATGGGCTGCCGGCGATCGCGGGATAAATTGTCGGTAAGGGCTTAAATATATAAGCCCTTCCCTGCAATTCATCCAGAAATGTGTAAAAAAAAAAAAATATACTCACCTTGTCCCGGCAGAACGATGTTAGCCCATTGAATTCAATGGAGCCGGCAATACAGCCGGCTCCATTGAAAGCAATGCGCTGCGGGCGATCGCGGGATGAATTGTCGGGAAGGGGTTAAATATATAAGCCCTTCCCTGCAATTCATCCAGAAATGTGTAAAAATAAAAAAAATATATATACTCTCCTGCTCCCGGCAGACGGAGTTCAGCGCGGCCGGCGGCAGTCCTCCTGAACTGCTCTGAACAGCTGTGAGTAGTATTCAGCAGCCGGGGATTTAAAATCCCCGCCTGCTGAATGAGCTGCCTCTGATTGGTCACAGCCTGACCAATCAGAGGCAGATCACACTCACACACCCATTCATGAATTTATGAATGGGTGAGTGACTGCTGCCTCTCATTGGCTCAGCAGGACCAATCAGATTGGTCCCTGCGCTGAGCCAATGAGAGGCAGCAGTCACTCCCCCATTCATGAATTCATGAATGGGTGTGTGAGTGAGACCTGCCTCTGATTGGCCAGGCTGTGACCAATTAGATGCAGCTCATTCAGCAGGCGGGGATTTTAAAGCCCCGGCTGCTGAATAGTATAGGGAAGCAGTTCAGGAGAACTGCCGGCGGCCGCAGCTGAACTCCGGCTGCAGCGGAAAGGTGAGTATATATATTTTTTTTATTTTTACACATTTCAGGATGAACTTATTTATTTAACCCCTTCCCGACAATTCATCCCGCGATCGCCCGCAGCGCATTGCTTTCAATGGAGCCGGCTGCATTGCCGGCTCCATTGAATTCAATGGGCTAACATCGTTTTTCTCTGCCACAGCTGTTACAGCTATGGCAGAGGAGAACGATCTTTATGCTGACATTTTTTTTTTTTTTTACACATTTTAGGATGATTTTCAGGTAAGGGCTTATATTTTTAAGCCCTTCCCGAAAATTCATCCTGAGATCGCCGGCAGCCCATTGCTTTCAATGGAGCCGGCTGTATTGCCGGCTCCATTGAATTCAATGGTCAGTGCTCGTTTAATCGAAACAAGTACCGCGTGGTGCTCGTCTCGAGTAACGAGCATCTCAAGCACCCTAATACTCGAACGAGCATCAAGCTCGGACGAGTATGCTCGCTCATCTCTACTGCTGAAGCCATTTTGATGACATTTGGCAGGGAGATAGCTTGCATCTCGAGGAAGGACATAGCCTACGTTTTATCCCCCAAATTTATAGAGTTCTCTAGAGAACTTGACAAGACAGATTTATTGGATGATGCGCAGGCACACCTCTGTTTTGCCGCCAGCGCTGCGCCATGCGGCGGAGAGGATGAGGGTGCACATCATAAGCTATGCCTACACAAATGGGCAGACACATGAGGGCAGGTGTTGTTGCGCACGCATGCGATTATTGAGCTAGTAGAGCTACCTGGCGATTTTAAAGAAAATCTGTGTTGCCCATAGCAACCGTTAAAAGTTGGTGTTTCGGTCCTATTAATGCGTAATCTCGATGCACCAAAACTGTGCAACGGTGCGCGATTACAAATGACACACCTGGGGCAAAATATTGTAAGCGCCATTATTATGACTGGAACAGCAAAGAAAGAAAGTGTTATAATTACACACATTCCGATAACACCGATGGATTTGCCTTTTAATTCAAAAGGCTGCAATTCTCTCTAAAATAGCATTTACGATGACCATCAATAAGGTTGAAGGGCAAACACTTAAGGCAGCAGGTGTACATTTAGAAAAAACATATTCTTCTCATGGGCAGCTGTATGTGGCGGCTCCCGTGTATACCGCCTACCAAAACCTTTATATCCTAACAGAAGATACCAAGACCGTACAGAACTTTTTACATTCCCATATACAGCAAAACACAGATTAGATTAAAAAATACAAATTCCAGGCGGATGAAGTCTGGGGTAACAAGCTATTAACAGATAAAGCTTGTAGGGGGGGAAATTGTTGATACATGTGGGATACAAGTTGTATAATGACCAGATATAGTTTTATACCTCACCCCACACGGCAACCTATTCTGCAAAGTAATCTGAAAATGCAGGTACACCTTAATTCTCTTCATTAGAATACCACCAAGTGTAGCAAATGGGCTGCATTAACTATAAGTTCACTTCAGTCCTCGTAAAAATACAGACTCATTTCATTGAAAATTGATGTAAATTGTACCTCCTTACAACCAGCTGGAGACTTTTGTAGGATCCTTTGACAAGTGAGATGGCTTCTTTTCTTGAACTTGTTAGCCCCACACCATTGATCATCATCACTTCATCTCCCACTTGAAGATGGGACTCCATCAGATCGACTTTCCCACCCTCCTGAACCTGCAGAAGTAGAAGGGTTATCAGAGCACATGCACAATGCATCACTGTCACACCGCCAAGGAAGACGGGCACATACACATCACATAGAGACAGTTGGCCTCTAGAGATGAGCGAGCGTACTTTGCCATTTTCGAGTACATGCCCGCTCGTCTCAAAAGATTCGGGTGCTGTCGGGGGGCGGGGAGGAACAGGGGGGGGGGAGATCTCTGGATCACCGAGGACCATAGTAGGCATTGAATGCAACCTATTCAATCCAATAGGGTAATTCATATGAGCATATTTATTTATGCTAGGTGCGATTGCATGAAAAGCTATGCAGCATGACTTATTTTGGGGCATATTACACACTGAATAGGCCATTGAAGTGAATGGGTCGGCGCAAATAGGCAGTGAATATGCAGGAAACTTGCGTATCTGTGTACGATTTTAATAGGCTTATCTGTCTTTTTTATATGCACAAACACGCAGTCGAAAGGCGTGGGCCTTAGCGATTTTCAGTCGCTCAAATATGCAGTGTATGTGTGTGACCAGGTGAAAAAGCCCTAATAGTGACCTTAGTAGTAATAGTGACCCCCATAGTGGCTCCAGTAGTAATAGTGACCCCATAGTAGTCCCAGTAGTAATAGTGACCCCCATAGTAGTCCCAGTAGTAATAGTGACCCCCATAGTAGTCCCAGTAGTAATAGTGACCTTTCACTTGGTCTTGGGCCGGGCAACATCTCTACAGACATTCCACTCAACCAGTCTGCAGGTCCGATCTGGTGGCGGCAGTGCAGTCTGTGACCGCTGACCTCTCCTCTTTGCGTCTGCCCTGTATACAGCATGGTGCACACAGATTTCGGGGAGGTGAGGTCAATGGTCACAGACTGCATTGCCACCACTGGACCAGACTGGGTGACCAGAATGCTGCACGGGCGGCGAGCCACATGAAGTGAGGTGTTGGACCGCATTCGGACCACAGCCTTGTGTTTCACACATGTGCTCTATACTTAAGGCCTCCTGCACACGAGCGGGGTACTGCTTCTGGATTCTGCAGCAAATCCAGCCATAGGCGTAGCGTCAGGGGGTGCTGGGGTCGCCATGGCGACCCGGCCCCTGCGCTCAGGGGGCCCCGGGGCCGCCCTTCCCCATACCCACATGC
>NC_089843.1:214877589-215030089 GCF_035609145.1 Eleutherodactylus coqui
TGCCACCACTTGTTGGCAGGGAGTAGATTAGGTTCTTCCTCTGTCGCAGGGATTCCAGCGTTAGGCACGTGTGCTGCCAGTCTGAAAGATGCAAGTCACATAGTTTATATATATACTGCAAGTACAGAGTGGGGCAAATTCATCCTCCATATAATTATATGTATACCTCTACCGGATACAGAAAGGGGGCGGATGTGTAGAAAACCCCCTGCGCTTTTACCGCAAGCGCATGCAACTGCAATTTACACTAAAAAACAAAGAAAAGTCCACTTGTGTGGATAGGTTATAAGATATCTGACTACACCATGGTGGTTCGACACCTGCGTTGGGGATTCCGCTTCCAGGTGAATCCCCGTGACAGGACGGTTCTGTCTCTGAACAGAACCGAACAACACCAGAACGGACCCCATTGACTATAATAGGGTCTGCCTGCTCTCTGCCTTTTGTACGGAAAAAAAAAAAAAAAACGTTGCGTGCAGCGCTTTATCTTCCGATATTTTGGGCTGGATCTCCGACATCCGACGCAGTTGTGAAACAGTCCTCACCAGTACAAAAGACTCTTAGGTCAACGTTACAAAAAATTGAACGCTAGTACGTCAAATCAACCAAAATGTACCAAAAAGAAAAAAATGTGCGTTAGGAAAATTAGCACAAATTAAAGGGGTTGTCCCGCGCCGAAACGGGTTTTTTTTTTTTTCAAAAGCCCCCCCGTTCGGCGCGAGACAAACCCGATGCAGGGGTTAAAAAAGAAAACCGGATAGTACTTACCCGAATCCCCGCGCTCCGGTGACTTCTTACTTACCTGGTGAAGATGGCCGCCGGGATCTTCTCCCTCGGTGGACCGCAGGTCTTCTGTGCGGTCCATTGCCGATTCCAGCCTCCTGATTGGCTGGAATCGGCACGTGACGGGGCAGAGCTACGAGGAGCCGCTCTCCGGCACGAGCGGCCCCATTCAGAAAAGAAGAAGACCGGACTGCGCAAGCGCGTCTAATCGGGCGATTAGACGCTGAAGATTAGACGGCACCATGGAGACGAGGACGCTAGCAACGGAACAGGTAAGTGAATAACTTCTGTATGGCTCATAATTAATGCACAATGTACATTACAAAGTGCATTAATATGGCCATACAGAAGTGCTGAACCCCCACTGTTTCACGGGACAACCCCTTTAAGAAAGAAAAAAAAACGTACAAAAATACACCATGGAATCTCAGAAAGGCCGGGGCTCACACGAGCGTATGCCGATTGCGTAGCTTTTGTGCGCATAATAATACGTAGTAGCAATTTCCCATGTACTTTCATTGTGCCGCTCCCAAGAGCCATTCGAAATCCGCGTACAAAAGAAATGACGGCATGTTCCATCTTGGCACGCATACACACCAAGACAGTGTACGGGGATTGCCGGCGCGCAGCAAACACTCATTGTCATCGCGTACTCGCTGCATGCTCATGCCGAAAAAACGGTTGTCGGCCAAACTGTCACTTTGAAGGTAGAGATGGCAAACGGATCTCATCCTGCTCAACAGGCGCCAAAATACAGAGCTAGGCAAGATCGGTGGAAGGCTTTACCCGTCCGCACCAAGCTTGTCCGATGCAGGAGCGAGTGGTGGCTTCCTAGTAGAGCAAACACTTGTCAGGACTTCTCCCTCGCTAGTCCCTAATCTAGATATTCCTCGTCGTCGAACATGTGATTTACGTAACACCACAACGTAGAAGGATCCAATTACCGTAAAGTTTTCTAATGCCTCTATGCTGTTCGATAAGATCAGCGACTTTGCTGGGTAACCCATAGAAGGGACCCAAGTCGATTTCAGAGGAGGTTTCCACCGTCTTTTGGGCAACATCAAGTTCCTCTAGAATGATCGTTTCCTTTATTTGCATGGTCCTAGAGATTTGAGGCGTTTGCACTTTAGCGTTCCCAACCAAGGTGTTCTTGAGACTGTCTCGTAGACTCTTCCTCTTCCCGTCTTTCGGATGGATACGAGAAGCTGTGGATGAGCATGCACCGCCTACTTCACCACCGCTGCTCGTATTAGGTTTTCCGTCAGTATGTATTGCCGTACCAGGATTCTGATTCGCATCCTCATAACGGGAAAGCTGGGAACAAGGAACGTCATCAAGTAAGTCCTCAGTTTGAGGTTTCGAGTCAAGGGGTCTCCCTGTAAACAACGGATTCGGCTTCAGCTGGTTTGGCGGCTCTTCTTCTAGAAGAGTGGATTTCGAGGGGTTAACTGGTGCCACAAACGGATGAGAACGTTCTGGATTCGGAGAACCAACCGGTAAAGTGTTCGCAGCCTCCTGTTTACACTGTTCCTCTAAGTAAGCCACTTGTGCTAGAAAAGAGGAGTCCTCGGCAAAGCTGTCATATTCTCCAAACAAGTCATCGTCGCTGCCGTAGTCCTGAATAGAAGAAAAGGAGAGCGACTTTAAAAAGTGCGCAATTGATAATATATGCAGGACTGTGCAAACGTTTTAGGCAGGTATGGAAAGAATGCTGCAAAGGAGGATTTTTTTTAACAATACAAAGCGTCTGATTGGCTCCAAATATATTCTGCAGCCGGACAAGGCTTCTTCTCTTCTGGCTGGCGATTCAAAAATCCCCGCCTACCGGAAACGCTGGCTGTGATTGGCTGATGCTTAGCCAATCACAGCCAGCACTCGATGAGGGGATGGGGGAGTTGGGTGGGTATCTTGAAATATAAGTCCTACCCTGAAAATAAGCCCTAACTGCAGAAAAAAATGGAAGCTGGCCACGCATATTCCTGCGGCAAATAGAGCATGCCGCGTTTTCTTTCACGCTGCAGAATTCCGTAGCATGAACATTGAGCCATTAGGTTCAATCGAATCTAATAGCTCTAGGGTAACGCCGCGGATTTCCGCCGCGTGAAATGTGGCCGTGTGCATTAGCCTTTAGGTTTACACTATCTGCTATTTGCACTTATAGTTATGCTGTAGGCATTATATGTGTCTCCAAATCGATGTTGGCAAATCAGAAGAATCTTTTGCTTTGCCCACAGAAAACGGGATAGACCTATAAAGCCTATAACATAAAGGTAAGTGTAAACAGCAGATTAGGAGAGGCAGAGATGGAGTACACACTGACTGCAGGCCTGAGAGCAGTGCGAATGCAGGAAAGCTGAGCCTGTGAAGACAGCCCTTTCCCCATAGCTAAGAAACGTCCTTACTAGAGATGAGCGAGCGAGTAATTGGCTTTATCCGAGTATCGCTGTGCTCGTCCCTGAAGATTCGGGTGCCGCTGCGGCTGACAGGTGAGTCGCAGCGGGGAGCAGGGGAGAGCGGGCGGGAGAGAGGGAGAGAAAGATCTCCCCTCCGTTCCTCCCCGCTCTCCCCTGCAGCTCCCCGCTCCGTGCCGGCACCCGAATCTTTAGACCCGAGCACAGCGATACTTGGATAAAGCCAATTACTCGAGCGAGTAGTGCTTTTCCGAGTACGCTCGCTCATCTCTAGTCCTTACATCCAAGTTTCTAGGGAAGTTGAATGCCTAACGACAAGTAGTGGTTTGCAGAGGAGAGGCACTTCAGGCTTGATTCTTCAGTGGTAAACCCCCCCCAAAAAATGAATGAAAGTATATTTAAAAAATTAGTAGTATACACACAGGTTATTAAATGAGCAAAAACTTTCAAAAAAGTTAATTATGCTTTAAGTTAAAGTTCAGAGATGCTAAAAGGCAGCTAGTATTTTATCACCGACATGTAGCTCTACGCGCCTGGATACGTTCACACAGATAAGGCTCTGGTCGGATTTCCGTCGGCTCATTCCCCCTAGGGGTAGATGAACAGAGCCTCCTGGCTACGGGAACGCACGGCAGGCTCTATTAGTACTCATATCCTACCTGCTGGCCAGAATAGATCATATCGGCCTCTTTATCACAATCAGCCATGTTGTTGGACTCGGACATCGTCTTCATTTCCTCACTTCCACTCGGCTTCTTCTTCACTGGTGTGTAAAGTTCGTGTCCAGAAGAAAGACTTCTCTTCCTTACTGGAGGCCGTCTCTGAATCTTGAGTCCAGCGGTTTCCATCTTTGCAGTGTGAATGCGCCCATGCTACGATATGGAGGTTAGGTCTATGGTCCCCAGTTAAAGACATGAGGTCCAGTCTTCAGGCTCCTTGTAAGTATTGTAATGTCACATGTTCATTTCCTTAAGGTTGCAGGAACCTCAGATGATGTCTCACAGGATACATACGGCACGAGGGGTCACTGTTTGTGGGTAAATCTGGGGAATTTAAGGCTTTATTGTGTTGAGGTTTCCGGCAGGGAGGTTCATTTGTCATGCAGGAGTCTGAAGGATGAAACAGAATGACAGTTATACAGTGACAAACTTCAGAGGGGAGAGCCATATTTTCGGAAATCGGCTCTGGATGTGCAGATGATTTCGAGTGAAAATCCCACAAATATATATATATACGCGATCATGTGAATCCAGCCTTACAGTTTTTCACCCATAGATTGGATAGGTAAAAACTCCCCCCTGCACCCCCACTGATCCCAAGAACGGGGGTCCCCAAATAAACAGAGGTTAAGCAGGTGTGCATGTCAGTGATAGTGCTGGAGGCGGCCAAGTGCAAACGTCTAGCAAGCTCCGGCGCTCTCATGGCAATGAAGGAGTCGTGGCGCGCTTGTGTGCCCGCCATTACATTCATTTGGGGACAGAATGATTTTCCATTATAGAGATCAGTGGGGGTTTCATTACTTATGCAGCTCCCGACTCCACCATTATTTACACGGTTACCCCCCCGTACTCTGCCATTATTTACGAGGTCCTCCCCCCCCCCCCCCCCTCCCCAGACTTCGCCATTATTTACGTCCTCCCCCCCAGACTCCGCCATTACTTACACGGTCCTCCCCTTCGCCCCCAGACTCCGCCACTATTTACGCGATCCCTCCCCCCAGACTCCGCCACTATTTACGCGGTCCCTCCCCGCCCAGACTCCGCCACTATCCCTCCCCCCCCCCAGACTCCGCCACTATTTACGCGGTCCCTCCCCCCCAAGACTCCGCCATTATTTACGCCCCCCCCCCCCAGACTCCACCATTATTTATGCGGTTCCCCCCCCCAGACTCCACCATTATTCCCGCAGCCCCTCCCCCAGACTCCGACATTATTTACGCGGTCCCCCCCAGACTCCGACATTATTCCCGCAGCCCCTCCCCCAGACTCCGCCATTATTTGCGCAGCCCCTCCCCCAGACTCCGCCATTATTTGCGCAGCCCCTCTCCCCCAGACTCCGCCATTATTTGCACGGTACCCCTCAGACATCTTTTACACGGTGTCCCCCAGACTCCGACATTTTTTACACCGCAAACCCCCGCCCCCCCGATTCCGACATTATTTCCAAAACACTCTAATATAACTACACGTTATTTACTTTATCGCTACTCATACACGGAGAGCACATACACACTACATGCAGTTGTTGCCCCTGGCTGGATTTGAACCCAGGACCCCAAGGCTATAGTTCTCTGCACTCCTTGCTACAAACACTCACTACAGTCAGCCTGAAGAGGCAGATATCAGAGAGCAGTAGAATGTGTCCCCCTACATACCTGTTGTGTCTGCAGCCTCAGTTATGTAATCACTTTCAATATTTGAATCTTTGTTTAGAGTACTGCGCATGCTCGTAGCAACCATGTAACCGGCGCGTCCTGATGACGTCACACCCTGCAGAGCGGCCATTTTTTATTTGGGAAAATAATCTCTATCCCATAAATAACCGTACAATAAAGCGGCGTTGTTTCTCCTCATAATCAGGTGTTTGCGTACATGCATCGCGGTGCCGCAATCACTCCGGGGTTTTGGTCTATAGTGTAGTGTATTACCTGGTACGGAACCATAGTGCAGGAGCCGTGTTGTCAGCCGGACTGCTGAGGTGGAGGGACGCGGCGTCTACATGCTTCTTCCGCCTCTGCAGGTCACAGGAGCATAGAGCAGGGAAGGATGTTGGCGGCCAGGTTGTTGCGGGGGGCTGCACAGAGGCGGCAGCAGCAGCTACCGGCACGGCTCACCTCCTCCTCCTCCGTCGTACACAGCGCAGGTACGTCCTCTTGTTTACCTGGGAGGCTTATATGGCATATTGGCTGCCAGCAGCAGAATAAGGGCTCATTCACACGGTTGTACAATACGCACTGAGTAGAATCCATGGATTTCAATGGGTTTGTTCACACGAGGTGCGCGGCGTGACGGCGTGCAAGAGCCTATTGCAATCAGTGGGCCTGTGTAAATGTGCAGGACGGATACAGGAAACCTGCGTATTCGCGGCGCCTGTATGCCAATTTGATTTTGTGCGCACAGATACACGCCGGAGCGGGCAGAAGCACGGCTCAGTCGTGCAAACATGAGGCCAAATTGCACTTACCCCATGTGAACAAGCCCTAAGGGGGCCTGATCCCCATTTGTAGCGCCTGTAGTCTGAGAAGTACTGAAGTAGAGCAGTAATCACACCGGCGGTCCCCGATCCTCCTTCAGGGACTCCCCTAGAGTTGTGTGTCCTTGTGCTGTGCTTGGGGGGGCACCGCCATGGACGGCACATGTTAGCGGAGCAGGTTCTATAGTCTCCAGCGGTGCTTCGGGGAGCCGCTAGGTTCATGGCTGTATGAGGACCGGAGCGCCGACTCTTCTAGTGAGATATCATGAAGGGTGGATGTACAGACCAGAATGCTGATGGCCGTTGGTGCCGTCAGACTGCACTTACTATGGATTGGATATCTTACTAATGGCTTTCTCTCTTCCCCCAGTGACCCCGGCGAGCGGCCCCGCTGTACATGAAGATATGGTAATGATGAAACTGTAACACCTACAACTTGGTTCCTGCTGGGCAGTACTTCACCCAGGAAGACCTTAACAACTGGGAGATGGTTGCTGGCTCACTTCTGATGCCCCCTGCAGACGGTCGGGTCGAGCGCACATAACACATTCTGACTAGAGATGAGCGAGCGTACTCGGATAAGCACTACTTGCTCGAGTAATTGGCTTTATCCAAGTATCGCTGTGCTCGTCCCTGAAGATTCGGGTGCCGCTGCGGCTGACAGGTGAGTTGCAGCGGGGAGCAGGGGAGAGCGGGCGGGAGAGAGGGAGAGAGAGATCTCCGCTCCGTTCCTCCCCGCTCTCCCCTGCAGCTCCCCGCTCCGTGCCGGCACCCGAATCTTCAGGGACGAGCACAGCGATACTCGGATAAAGCAAATTACTCGAGCGAGTAGTGCTTTTCCGAGTACGCTCGCTCATCTCTAGTTCTGACACATTTCATGTGCCTTTTTACCCCCTAAGCCCGGGTTCACACAGGGGGGGCTGATTTCCAGCGGGCGTTCCGCTACAGATCAGCCGCGGTAAGCCTGCCTCTAAACGCTCACCATTTGGTGTGTTTTTTATCGCAAATTCCTGTGCGGAATTCGCCCCCTCGTTTTTTTAAAGTCTTCATGCGGACCCTCTGCAGCAAATCTGCCCCGTTGCGCAAATACGCTGTGTTTGCACAGCTGAAATGCGCTTAAGCCGGCATATTTTACTCTCTCCCCCGTGTGCGCAAAAATCACAGATATGCAGGTTTTCAGCGTATGTCATGTGTCTTTACACAAGCCCAGTTCGTATGATGTAGAACATGCTGATTGAAATCAGTAGGGCTCTATTCACTGTGTATTACGCAATTTGCATGTACCCTGTTTCCCTGAAAATAAGACATAGCATGATTTTCCAGACTTTTTGAGGATGCAAAATGATTTTTCAGGCTTTTTGAGAATGCTTGAAATATAAGCCCTACTCCAAAATTAAGCCCTGCTAACAGGTAATTAAAAAAGTCAATTTAAATAGTGTCCAGGCAGCTATACATGTAAAAAAGTTAAACCTTTTTTGAACAAAAATTAATATAAGACACTGTCTTATTTTCGGGAAAACACGGTAATATGCAGTGCAAATATGGGAGATGGAGCAATACCTCTGCAGCGCCACCTATTGGAAGGCAGCATTCCTTCAAGCCAAGGTCAGACTTTTTATACGAGCCTTGTAACAATGACTGGGAATTAGCACAGCCAGACTCCATGTACATACAATATGGCCATGTGAATGAGCCTTAACGCTCATGTTGGATCCAGCGAGGAAGAGGGTTATACATTAAAACATGTTTTCCTGTCTTATGGAGCTTTAGTGAATTTAGCAAATAAAGCAATCGGCAAACCTTTTCCACCCAAGATGTGTGACCCTCCTGATAAATGTGCCAGCAGTCCTCCACCAGGATGGAAGGTGACCAGAGTGCTGGTTTCCCGTTGGTCGCGGGGCGCCGCTGCTCTCATCATCTTTCTGTACAGTTGAGGGTAATGATTAAGGTGATGACAGGGATCGCATTCATAAGCCAACTTGTGTCTTTAATTGCAGCCCCAGAAGATGGAGAATCCTTTTAAAGACCCTCCAAAGAGGTGCATCTTGTGCGGCATCACCGTAGATTACAAGAACACCCAGGTATGTATCTGCAGGTTTAGGGCCTGTCCGCACTGCTCTATTTTCTGTCCACATTCAGTTTGTATTTTTTAGACTAAATACAGACCCCTTGAATTAAAGGGGTTGTCCCGCGCCGAAACGGGTATTTTTTTTTCAACCCCCCCTCCCCCCCCCCCCCGTTCAGCGTGAGACAACCCCGATGCAGGGGTTAAAAAAGAACACCGGACAGCACTTACCTGAATCCCCGCGCTCCGGTGACTTCTTACTTACCTGCTGAAGATGGCCGCCGGGATCTTCTCCCTCGGTGGACCGCAGGGCTTCTGTGCGGTCCATTGCCGATTCCAGCCTCCTGATTGGCTGGAATCGGCACGTGACGGGGCGGAGCTACACGGAGCCCCATTGAGAAAAGGAGAGGACCCGGACTGCGCAAGCGCGTCTAATTTGGCCATTAGACGGCGAAAATTAGACGGCACCATGGAGACGAGGACGCTAGCAACGGAGCAGGTAAGTGAATAACTTTTGATAACTTCTGTATGGCTCATATTTAATGCACGATGTATATTACAAAGTGCATTAATATGGCCATACAGAAGTGTATAGACCCACTTGCTGCCGCGGGACAACCTCTTTAAGTCGGTGTATTCAGATGTGCGGCTTGATGCAGATATCCAGGCAGCGCCCGCTGGGGTACACTGATGCCCGAGCGGAAGCTGCTGCTCGCAATTGCAGGCGCAACTCTCATTGAAATCGATGGGAGCTGCTGTGCTAGTAACGGCTAGCTGGGGGTCCCATTGACTTCAATGAGAGCTGTGCCTGCAGTTCCAAGCACTGGCTGCTACTCGGGGCGCTGCCTGGATGACACCTTTTAGGCATTTTTTTTATTGTATTATGTCCTATGGGCCAAAACCGCTTATTGAAGACGTCTATGGGTGTGTTTATATAGAAAAAAGCCACAGTAAATACACAGTAGCATCCATATTCAATTTATTCTTTTGCGCACTCCGTTTTCTGGGGTTGTGGCATCACTTGGGTCAGCTTGCATCCGTGTTCACATGTAACACGCGTTCATTGAAAGCTATGGTTTTCACGGACCAGAATTGCATCCATCTTTGTGAATTAGCCCTTAATGCTATAGAGATGGAATAACTGGTGCATTAAAGGGTTATTCCCTGCCCACAGCCTAAAGAATAATTGCTGGGGCGCCCACTAATTCTAAGACTTGGACTCAAGTGTGGGCGGTAAAGGCCACGTGTGTGCCCATGCTTCGCTCCCATGGAGATGCCATAGCTAGCGGCGTGCTTGAACGTGGCTGCTTTCGGTGACACTACAGTTTGTACGCCACTACTAGTTAAAGGGATTCTGCCATCCGGCTCGTGCTGACCGGTCCACAGCGAAGCCTGTTGCTGCTGGGGGTGTTTGATCCTGGAATGCTGCAGCCTTTGATTGAGTGGCTTAAAGAATGACAGCTTTCACTATACCCAAGCGGGGAGAGGAGCTCTCAGTCTTCATGCTGCAGGCAGGGAGAGGCCGGCACGGCCCACCTCCTCTGAAACGCTGCAGTGGTTCAGAATAAAACGCCCACGGGGCGCAACAGGCTTCGCGGACCCCGGGTAATGCTGCCCCATAGCATGAACCTGATGACAGAATTCCTTCAAACACTTACCTGCACTTTCACGCTGGAGCGTTTGTGCGCCGTTGGCCACTTTCGGTTCATTCCGGCTGCAGGAGACCAGCCCATATAGCGCTCCATGGATCAGTCTTCAGCTGCCCAGAGGAACTGAAGGAGCACAAGCGCTCCAATGTGAAGGTGCTCTAACTATAAAACCAGTAGTCCATAGTACAGCCATTCAGGGTGTACAGTGTCCTCTGCTGGTAGTAAGATGCAAACATCCCCCTGTACTTCCCCGCATCAGTCTCCAGTAACCGTGATCAATGGAAGGCGAGAACAGTCCTTCTTCGATTGTTGCCGTTTGCTATCCCTGCTGAGATAGAGGGGGCCAGATGACGTCTGTCATCGCACAGCCTCCTGGATTTAGCACAAGGTGTTTCTCATAGAATGTTTCCTATTTGTTCATTAGCGGAGTGAATCGGGTCAAAGCAAAGGATTAGATATTTAGTGCCACATCTAGACTGCGGCTATCACATCACTACTAGTAACAATGAATTTAAGTCCATTGTACTGACATCCGCTGCTACTGTTGTGTCTCCTGCAGCTCCTTTCTCAGTTTATTTCGCCTCACACTGGTCGCATTTATGGAAGGCATATAACAGGTAGGTCAGCGGCTGTTACCCATCTCATATTCCCTATGCAACATTAGGAACTGTAGCATTAAAAGTTCCTGCACTGAGATGTACAAAGTTTTGTTTTTTTTTTCTCGTCATCGCCAAATATTTTCCCGTTGGTAACCCTGCATAGTGCTCATATCTGTCACAAGGTCTTGTTTCCTATCGGAACTTTAAAAAAAAAAAAGTAAATCAGTTTAAAAAAAGCTTATTTATTAAAAGAGGTAATAAAGCTTATAACCCCCTTTTGCCGTACTGCTAATAAAAACCCCAAAACACTTCGTATTGCTGCATCCGTAAAAGTCTGATCTGTCAAAGTAACCTGTTTACAACCAACACTGAACGTCTTCAGAAAAAACCAAAAACGCCAAAAATGGGGTTCTTTTTGGTCCCTTTATCTCCAAGAAAAAAAAGCAATCAAAAAGCTGTATGTACTCCAAAGAATGAGCCCTCGCACAACTATGGCAACGGAAAACTAAAGTTATGGCTGTCAAAAGATGGCAGCAGAAATTTTTTACAGATTCTTTAGAAAAATTAGTACAGCAAAAAACTGTATAGACTTGGTAGGAGAACCGCACCGACCCATAGAAGTAAAATCGCCGTTTTTGCTGCAGTGTGTACGCCATAGAAAGAAGACACCTTTTTGATACCTCCACAGATCGTGGAATTGTTTTTTTCCCCCCCATTTTACTGCACTTTAAGTTTTTCAGTACGTTATATGGTACTGGGGGAGAGGCAAAAATAGGAAAAACAAGAGCCACGTCCTTAAAGGGGTAAGCGGTGTCAGTTAGTAATACACTTGGTTGTGTGCCAGATCAGGAATTGCAGAAGTGTAGCAGACCTCAGACGTTCCTTATTTTGAGGTCTGTCACTCTGAACAGACCGGTAGCCCTGCGTCCAGCACTATTCTCCCACAGCGTGGTGGCGTTCTCCGGCACATGTGAATATAGCCTTACCCTTGCAGTATTTTCCTTACAGGCTTGTGCAGTCTGAAACAAAAGGCAATCTCAAAAGCCATTAAAAGGGCCACCATTATGGGTAAGATGTGGCTTAGTTATGTCCGTGTTGATTTGGTTATATTCTGGACACTAACTGTTGTTTGTCTTCCAGGGTTCATGCCGGCCACATACAAGGACCCTGCCTTCCTCAAAGACCCCAAAATTTGTGAAGTGTGAAAAAAAAAAAAAGTCTTGTAAATAAAGGGATTGTTTTTCCAACACTTGTGAATGTTTATTGAATGGAGCCGATGTAAGCTAAACCTTTCTGACAGCCTCTCTTTATACGTCAGTGCCTGCGAAGGCAAACGGACTGATCCTGCATTGTGAGATGGAATGTAGCTAGAGAGGAAACCCGCAACCGTATCAATCACCTCAGTATATTTGGGTTCTAAAAACAGAAAAACGGAAGGGTAAAACCCTCCGACCCTGAGCAGAGACGTCCTTACATCTCATCAACCGCGTGCACTTGTGATACACTAAGTCCTTAAAACGTCGGGGACTGTGTACAGGCGAAGTCTACTTTCAGGCGCTCCGAATCATCCGTTTCGGTGCCACTAGTGAACAGTATTCGGTCGTCGGTACTGTTCTGGCGGGAGGCGGCTCTTGTCTTCATTCTCAACAAGTTAGCCTTTTTCTGTGGTCTTTTGCGCTTGCCCGCTTTCTGCATAGAGACTTCTGGGAGGTCACTTGGTTGTACTTGTAGAGTAAGATTACTTAGGTCATAGTTCTTATGGCTGGCACTGCAGCTGTGCGGTATTGTCTCCCCATTCACAGACAGGGACGATGACTGCAGAACAGCAGAATGAGGGAAGAACTTGCGCAACGCCTGACACAGGAATCCATTTTCTTCAGGCGTTGGAGATGTTTTCTTCCCTGAAATAAAAAGGTAAATTTTAAGTCTGCTGCTGGAGCACATGGGGAAATAAAGCATTATACACTGACATGCCAAAAGTCATGGGATAGCAGCATGTAAATTAAGACAGTTTAGGGTCATGCACATACTTATAAATTGTGAGGTCGAACACGGGCCAGCGTGCACATGGCAAGGGGCCATAAATTACCAGAGTTTGAGGCGGCATGCTGGTGGATGGGACACTTCATTTCCAAAGTTGTCTTGGCATTTAATCTTCCCCTATCTAGTTTCATGTGTCCTGGGAATGTCACAGAAGGCTTTACCATCCACCAGGGACAGTGCCGTAGCCATCCAGGAATCATGACTGGCTAGAATGGTCGGTGCAAACAAACAAGCGACTGACAAATCGCATTCAATGCAGGTCAGTGGGATATGGGAACAGAAGACCCACCAGAGTGCCTCCGTTTACGCATTACTGGGAAACTCAAGTTACCCGTAGGCAGCAAAAACTAATATTTGTGACTCCCACAAGGTTAAAACACAATTCTTAAAAAAAATTTTCACCTAAACAAGATAAAGAGCCAAGACCATTGCTGGCAGGAGACTAGTCCATTATAGACATACTTTGACAACTTCTGAGGGTGGGATTTTGTTTTCGGTTTTGGTGCAAAAGTCATCCTGCAGTTCCATCTGAAGCAGGTATGCAGGTGATTAGCTGAATGGTCTTATCACCGTAGACCCTAAAAGTGGTTCCCCCCCTTGTCCTATAAGAGGTTCTCTGAGGCCCCTTGTGTGTAGTGACCTTTTTCGCTTGTAGAGCTTGTTGGCCACTAGACGCCTCTACGATGCAAAGAAGAGATTTCACCCCGTTACCAGAGTCTGAGAGGGGCGCGTTATTGGGATGTGAGAAGCTGGAGGGCCGTATCGATGAATGGTCCCCCACCGGCCGTTCTGACCAGACTGTTAGGAGGTGCTGGGACCAGTGGATGTGTGAGGGCACACAAGGTGACCGGGCTCAGGACGTCCCCTGTAGACCACCAGTAGAGAGGAGCATCTGACCAGCCTGTTAGGAGATGTTGAGACCAGTGGATGTGTGAGGGCACACAAGGTGACCGGACTCAGGACGTCCCCTGTAGACCACCAGTAGAGAGGAGCATCTGACCAGCCTGTTAGGAGATGTTGGGACCAGTGGATGTGTGAGGGCACACAAGGTGACTGGGCTCAGGACGCCCCCTACAGGCCATCAGTAGAGAGGAGCGTCTGACCAGACTGTTAGGAGGTGTTGGGACCAGTGGATGGGGGCACACAAAGTGACCGGGCTCAGGACGCCCCCTACAGACCACCAGTAGAGAGGAGCATCTGACCAGCCTGTTAGGAGATGTTGAGACCAGTGGATGTGTGAGGGCACACAAGGTGACTGGGCTCAGGACGCCCCCTACAGGCCACCATTAGAGGTGAGCGTCTGACCAGACTGTTAGGAGACGCTGGGAGCAGTGGATGTGTGAGGGCACACAAGGTGACCGGGCTCAGGACGCCCCCTACAGACCACCAGTAGAGAGGACCGTCTGACCAGACTGTTAGGAGGTGTTGGGACCAGTGGATGTGTGAGGGCACACAAGGTGACCGGGCTCAGGACGCCCCCCTACAGACCACCAGTAGAGAGGAGCGTCTGACCAAACTGTTAGGAGGGGTTGGGACCAGTGGATGGGGGCACACAAGGTGACCGGGCTCAGGACGCTCCCTGTAGACCACCAATAGAGAGGAGCTTCTGACCACCCAAGCAACTCAAACTGTTTCATTATCTACCATACAGAGACAGGTGGCGCCATCATTGCAGGCCCCTGTGTCTGTCTGAATAGTTTCCAGATGCTTGGTTGAAGGATATTTGGTCTCACGA
Organism: Eleutherodactylus coqui; assembly: GCF_035609145.1. NCBI lineage: Eukaryota > Metazoa > Chordata > Amphibia > Anura > Eleutherodactylidae > Eleutherodactylus > Eleutherodactylus coqui. The sequence goes on from NC_089843.1 coordinate 214,892,067, forward strand.
CACCCATTACACATACTGGCTTTGACACCCACCTTTGCCCCAGTGTGCAGTGGTATCATGAATGGCAAACTTGGACTGCTCCAGGGAGAAACTACGTAGTCTTCAGCGACAAATCCAGTTTTAGTTTGGGCACGGCCGACGGCATTTGTGTCTGGAGCCCCCGCAGTGAGCGCCTCAATCCTGCCTTTGGTATGGAGCAGCACACTGTGCCCCTGCTCCCCTCCTGCGCTGGTCTAGGGGAGAGGGGTCATCACATATGACACCCAGTCACCCCTAGTAGTGGCATGAGGGACAATGCCAGCTCAGCGATATGTTCAGGACGTCCTGAAGCCACGTGTTCCTCTCATGACGGCTTCCAAGAGGCAGCAGGATAACGCTTGGCTGAACACACAAGGTGGTCACAGGAGCCCCCACAACATTGTCACACTTCCATAGCTCCCCGGTCGCCAGACCTATCACTGATAGAACATGAATGGGACCATCGGGAAGGTCAACTTCAACAGCGTACAAGTTTGCATGAGCTAGAGGCTCAGTTACAGCAAATAGTGTGCGATATACTGCAGGATACCAGACAGAACATGTATGCCTCCGTGCCCGCCTACCATGTTTCCACAAAAATAAGACACTGTCTTATATTCATTTTTGCTCCAAAAGAGGCACAGTGTCTTACAATACTGACCTAGCAGCTGGCGTTCGTTTTGCTCGCCTTGATCTCCAGTGCTGCCGTGTTCTCCTGAACGCGGACAGAGCATTTCTTCCTGCTAGCGGGGTTTGAATACCTCCCCCTTCCTCCAGCAAGCTAATGCACTGATTGACGGCAGTGCTCGATTAACCAATCGTAGCCATCCCAGTGCGAGTAACCCTGAACATCGTCTACTAGGTAAGTATTTGTTTCATGTAGTCTAGCTAGGGCTTATTTTTGGGGGAGGGCTTACAGTTCAATGGTCTGGTGAAAAAACTGGCATGTCCTATTTCTCTCCATTTCACAAACAAGAAACAGGAAATGCTGAGACGTGAGAGTACACATATCGTGGCTTTCACAGCGCAACTCCGCAGAAATGTACAGTACAATGAAAGTGAATGGGACTTTAACAAAGCCCGTTCACTGACAGCAGGAGGGGGGGAGGGGGGGGGGGTAATTAGCAGAAGAGATTCATGCAGGTATTGATTTAAATACTTTTAAGAACCAGTGCCAACTAAATATTGAATACCATATTATTACCTTCTTTACAAAACTGACGCTTCTCGGTGATCTGCATCTTCAGTCGGTTGACTTGCTGTAAGAGTTTTTCTACAGAGCTCTCACTTTCTGCCACCCGACTACAAGTTTCCTGGATAGGAGAAGATGACAGAAAATTCTAAATGCCCGGGTGCCGATGAAGGCGGGTTTCCTATGGCTGGAAACACAATAAAATAACGTACAATACTGCGCACAAGTTTTAAGCAGGAGTGGAAAAGAATGCCGCCTCGTCCGAATGCTTTGCCAATTAGAAGCGTTAATAGTTTGTCAATTAACAAAATGTAAAGTCACTGAACAAGAGAGAAAGATCTAAATAAATGAATATTTGGTGTGACCGCCCTTCGCCTTCTTCCTGGCACACTTGAACAAGGTCAGGGGTCTTATAGGATTATAGACAGGTGTATGATTAACCAATTAAACCAAACAGGTGAGAACATAGTATATTCGGCCAATTTAGCCCATGTGGGGGGGGGGGGGGAAATGGCAGTCAGAATAATCCCTGGATCAACGTTTGAAAGTTACTTCCTGACTTCAAGACCCGAATCAACAACCCTGCTGGTCACCTAATGTCTGTATTCTGTAATATCGTAGCGCTCTAGAAAGCCATCTAGTCCCCTCCTAAACTTCTCATGGATTCTACCATCACCACTTCCTCAGGCAGAGAGTTCCACAGCCTCACTGCTCTTACAGTAAAGAACCCCCTTCTATGTTGGTGATGAAACCTACTTTCCTCTAGACGTAGCGGATGTCCTCTTGTTACGGTCACAGTCCTGGGTGTAAACAGATCTTGGGAGAGATCCATGTGTTGTCCCTTCATGTATTTATACAGAGTTATTTGATCACCCCATAGCCTTCTTTTTTTCCAGGGTAAATAGTCCCAATTTTGATGCCTCTCTGGGTATTCCAGTCCTCCCATTCCCTTTATTAATTTAGTTGCCCTTCTTTGACCCCCTCCAGTACTGTAACATCATTCCTGGGCACCGGTGACCAGAACTGTACACAGTATTCCATGTGAGGCCTGACAAGTGCCTTATATAGTGGGAGGATAATGTTCTCATCCCTGTGTCTCTTTTAATGCTCCCCAAGACTTTATTTGCCTTTGCAGCAGCTGACTGGCATTGGTTACTCCAGTTTAGTCTACTATCCACTAGTACCCCCAGGTCTTTATCTATGTCACGTTTCCCTAGCAGTACCCCATTTAGTGTATATTGGTGACATCCGTTTCTTCGGTCCATGTGCATAACCTTACATTTATCAAATTTGAACTTAATTTTCCATTTTCAACCCAAACCCACAGTTTATCTAGGTCCATTTGCAGCCGTACATTATCCTCCGTTGTATTATTTTCATATGTAGGTTAAAATACAGTCATTAACTGAAATAGCTGTGCAGGTAGCGTAAAACTGCAGTACAATAATGTGCGTCTGCAGGCAGCAGGGAAGCATGGTGGAGAGCGGTAGAATAATGTGCGTCTGCAGGCAGCAGGGAAGCATGGTGGAGAGCGGTAGAATAATGTGTGTCTGCAGGCAGCAGTGAAGCATGGTGGAGAGCGGTACAATAATGTGCGTCTGCAGGCAGCAGGGAAGCATGGTGGAGAGCGGTATAATAATGAGTGTCTGCAGGCAGCAGGGAAGCATGATGAAGAGCGGTACAATAATGTGCGTCTGCAGGCAGCAGGGAAGCATGGTGGAGAGCGGTACAATAATGTGCGTCTGCAGGCAGCAGGGAAGCATGGTGGAGAGCAGTACAATAATGTGTGTCTGCAGGCAGCAGTGAAGCATGGTGGAGAGCAGTACAATAATGTGCGTCTGCAGGCAGCAGGGAAGCATGATGAAGAGCGGTACAATAATGAGCGTCTGCAGGTAGCAGTGAAGCATGGTGGAGAGCGGTATAATAATGTGTGTCTGCAGGCAGCAGTGAAGCATGGTGGAGAGCGGTATAATAATGAGTGTCTGCAGGTAGCAGTGAAGCATGGTGGAGAGCGGTACAATAATGAGTGTCTGCAGGTAGCAGTGAAGCATGGTGGAGAGCAGTACAATAATGTGTGTCTGCAGGCAGCAGTGAAGCATGATGGAGAGCGGTACAATAATGAGTGTCTGCAGGTAGCAGTGAAGCAGGGTGGAGAGCGGTACAATAATGTGTGTCTGCAGGCAGCAGTGAAGCATGGTGGAGAGCGGTACAATAAAGAGTGTCTGCAGCCAGCAGTGAAGCATGGTGGAGAGCAGTACAATAATGAGTGTCTGCAGGCAGCAGTGAAGCATGGTGGAGAGCAGTACAATAATGAGTGTCTGCAGCCAGCAGTAAAGCATGATGGAGAGCAGTACAATAATGAGTGCCTGCAGGCGGCAGTAAAGTATGGTGGAGAGCGGTACAATAGGGAGTGTCTGCAGGCAGCTGTGAAGTATGGTGGAGAGCGGTACAATAGGGAGTGTCTGCAGGCAGCTGTGAAGCATGGTGGAGAGCAGTACAATAATGAGTGTCTGCAGGCAGCAGTGAAGCATGGTGGAGAGCAGTACAATAATGAGTGTCTGCAGCCAGCAGTAAAGCATGATGGAGAGCAGTACAATAATGAGTGCCTGCAGGCGGCAGTAAAGTATGGTGGAGAGCGGTACAATAGGGAGTGTCTGCAGGCAGCTGTGAAGTATGGTGGAGAGCGGTACAATAGGGAGTGTCTGCAGGCAGCTGTGAAGCATGGTGGAGAGCGGTACAATAATGAGTGTCTGCAGGTAGCAGTGAAGCAGGGTGGAGAGCGGTACAATAATGTGTGTCTGCAGGCAGCAGTGAAGCATGGTGGAGAGCGGTACAATAAAGAGTGTCTGCAGGTAGCAGTGAAGCATGGTGGAGAGCGGTACAATAATGAGTGTCTGCAGGTAGCAGTGAAGCATGGTGGAGAGCAGTACAATAATGTGTGTCTGCAGGCAGCAGTGAAGCATGATGGAGAGCGGTACAATAATGAGTGTCTGCAGGTAGCAGTGAAGCAGGGTGGAGAGCGGTACAATAATGTGTGTCTGCAGGCAGCAGTGAAGCATGGTGGAGAGCGGTACAATAAAGAGTGTCTGCAGCCAGCAGTGAAGCATGGTGGAGAGCAGTACAATAATGAGTGTCTGCAGGCAGCAGTGAAGCATGGTGGAGAGCAGTACAATAATGAGTGTCTGCAGCCAGCAGTAAAGCATGATGGAGAGCAGTACAATAATGAGTGCCTGCAGGCGGCAGTAAAGTATGGTGGAGAGCGGTACAATAGGGAGTGTCTGCAGGCAGCTGTGAAGTATGGTGGAGAGCGGTACAATAGGGAGTGTCTGCAGGCAGCTGTGAAGCATGGTGGAGAGCGGTACAATAATGAGTGTCTGCAGGTAGCAGTGAAGCAGGGTGGAGAGCGGTACAATAATGTGTGTCTGCAGGCAGCAGTGAAGCATGGTGGAGAGCGGTACAATAAAGAGTGTCTGCAGGTAGCAGTGAAGCATGGTGGAGAGCGGTACAATAATGAGTGTCTGCAGGTAGCAGTGAAGCATGGTGGAGAGCAGTACAATAATGTGTGTCTGCAGGCAGCAGTGAAGCATGATGGAGAGCGGTACAATAATGAGTGTCTGCAGGTAGCAGTGAAGCAGGGTGGAGAGCGGTACAATAATGTGTGTCTGCAGGCAGCAGTGAAGCATGGTGGAGAGCGGTACAATAAAGAGTGTCTGCAGCCAGCAGTGAAGCATGGTGGAGAGCAGTACAATAATGAGTGTCTGCAGGCAGCAGTGAAGCATGGTGGAGAGCAGTACAATAATGAGTGTCTGCAGCCAGCAGTAAAGCATGATGGAGAGCAGTACAATAATGAGTGCCTGCAGGCGGCAGTAAAGTATGGTGGAGAGCGGTACAATAGGGAGTGTCTGCAGGCAGCTGTGAAGTATGGTGGAGAGCGGTACAATAGGGAGTGTCTGCAGGCAGCTGTGAAGCATGGTGGAGAGCGGTACAATAATGAGTGTCTGCAGGTAGCAGTGAAGCAGGGTGGAGAGCGGTACAATAATGTGTGTCTGCAGGCAGCAGTGAAGCATGGTGGAGAGCGGTACAATAAAGAGTGTCTGCAGCCAGCAGTGAAGCATGGTGGAGAGCAGTACAATAATGAGTGTCTGCAGGCAGCAGTGAAGCATGGTGGAGAGCAGTACAATAATGAGTGTCTGCAGCCAGCAGTAAAGCATGATGGAGAGCAGTACAATAATGAGTGCCTGCAGGCGGCAGTAAAGTATGGTGGAGAGCGGTACAATAGGGAGTGTCTGCAGGCGGCAGTAAAGCATGGTGGAGAGCGGTACAATAATGAGTGCCTGCAGGCAGCTGTGAAGCATGGTGGAGAGCAGTACAATAATGAGTGCCTGCAGGCGGCAGTAAAGCATGGTGGAGAGCGGTACAATAATGAGTGCCTGCAGGCAGCTGTGAAGCACAGATTAATGGTGTCCTCAATGCTGGGAAACACAGGCAGATACCTAGCCATCATGCAATACCATCACAGAGGTGTCTGATTGACTCCAAATTTATTCTGCAGCAAGACAACAACCCCAAACAAAGTCAATGCTATTAAGAACCATCTTCAGCTTTAAGAAGAACAAGGAGTCCTGGAAGTGATGATCTGGCGCCACAGAGCCCTAATCTCAATAACAGGGTCTGTTTGGGATTACTTGAAGAGACACACAGACTTAAGCGAGCCGACATTCACAGATCTGTGGTTAGTTCTCCAAGATCTTTTGAAAAAACAAAAAAAACACTCTGCTAAGCACCTTCAAACACTGCGTGCAAGTGGATCTAGAAGAATTAACCCCTTGAGTGGCACGCCCGGAAAATTTCCGGGGCCGAGCTCCACTGCTCATAGCGATACTGCCCGGAAGATTTCCGGGCTATGTATCACTATGGGAGCTGCAGAGCACAATGCCACAAGCTGTGACAGTGTGCTCTGCCTGCACAGTCTCACACAGAGCAGTGCAAGGGCTTTGAAAAACCAGCAGAAGATATTGCCGATATGTCGGCAACCTCCTGCACTGGTTTGTTTACAGGTTGCCATAGAGACCATCGGCTTGTCAGAAGCAAGCCGATGGTCTCTGTGGCAGGGAGAACTTGGTGTTTGGCTGTCAGAGGACAGCTAGGTACCAGCTCTTACAGCAGAGATCAGAGAAAACCTCCGATCTCTGCTGTGTTAACCCTTTACATGCTGCAGTCTATGTGACTGCAGCATGTAAAGGGCTGTCACTGCAGCATGTAAAGGGCTGTCACCATCGGACCCCCGGAATGTGATCAGGGGTCCTGATGGGTCCCTGTGGAAGTCCCCTATAGGGACAAAAAAAATTAAAAATAAATAAAAAAATAAAAAAAAAAAAAAAAAGTAAAAAAATTATTCAAAAAATAAAAAAAACACTTGTCTCCCTTTACTTTGTAAAAAATCAAAAATACAATCACACATGTGGTATCCGTGTGCGTCGTAATGACCCAGAGAAGGAAGTTAATACATTATTTAACCCCTTAATGACATGGCCCCTTTTTTTTCTTTTTTCCCCATTTCTTTTTTTCCTCCCCCCTGTTTAAAAAATCACAACTTGTCCCGCAAAAAACAAGCCCTCATATGGCCATGTCAATGGAAAAATGAAAAAGTTATGGCTCTTGAGACACAACTGCAAAACTAGTTGAAATTCAATGATTAGACCATTTTAAAAAACCTGCCCTGGTGGGCACGACAGGGTGATAGGAAACCTGCCGCTCAAGGGGTTAATGCAGTTTGGAAAGGTTTCTGTCTAAAGCCTTCACACAGCACTCTATTTCACTGCTGCATTCAGTGCTGTTCGCCCTCTCCCAGTCAATGCAGTCTTCCGACTGTTGACATTGGTCAAGGATGCTGGAACTGCAGTGAATCTATTAGGATGTTTGTTCTTCATACAGAGTTCAGAAAACCCCTAGAAATAGGATTAAAGAAGTAGAACCTAACGGTTCTGTTCTGTTGGCGGTCCCAATCACACACTGCAGCATTTTGTGCAGCAGTTTCAGAGTTCTCCTTTTTTTGCAATCACAGGATTTCATTAAAGGGGTTGTCCCACGAAAGCAAGTGGGGGTATACACTTCTGTATGGCCATATTAATGCACTTTGTAATGTACATTGTGCATTAATTATGAGCCATACAGAAGTTATTCACTTACCTGTTCCGTTGCTAGCGTCCCCGTCTCCATGGTGCCGTCTAATTTTCAGCGTCTAATCGCCCGATTAGACGCACTTGCGCAGTCCGGTCTTCTTTCTTCTGAATGGGGCCGCTCGTGCCGGAGAGCGGCTCCTCGTAGCTCCGCCCCGTCACGTGCCGATTCCAGCCAATCAGGAGGCTGGAATCGGCAATGGACCGCACAGAAGACCTGCGGTTCACCGAGGGTGAAGATCCCGGCGGCCATCTTCGCAAGGTAAGTAAGAAGTCACCGGAGCGCGGGGATTCAGGTAAGCACTATCCGGGATTTTTTTTTTTAACCCCTGCATCGGGTTTGTCTCGCGCCGAACGGGGGGGCTATTGAAAAAAAAAAAAACCTGTTTCGACGCGGGACAACCCCTTTAACTTCAGAGGAAAAACTAATCTTCATTTCCTAAAACCATTTATAAAAAAAAAAAAAAAAAATTGTTCCAAGACCTGCAGGCGGGACCCTTGTGCACCAGTGGTAACATCCCGCTTCTCCATCTCACACTGTGATTCAGGACTAATTGTGCAACATGAGGGCATCCTGTAAAGTAAGCGTCATACGTGTACGCACCTTCAGCTCCTCTTGTAGACTCCTACACAGAGCGGTGATTTTATTCACTTCCTTCAAAGTGCCATCTTCACTGAAGAACTCGGATCTGTTCAAATACAGAAATGCTCCCATAGAGCAGTATGCCACGTTACTGACTAATGCCCCATACGCAAGAGGAAAATTAGCCTTAGGGAATGTACATTAATTTGGGGTAATAAGAGCCTGCGTTCAGTTGTCTTCTTTATGATCACCACACAGGATTTAAAAAGGGGTTATCCAAGGCAGCGGCCACTGGGATGCATCGGGGGACGGAGTGAAGCACTGCTCTGGACCCGTGTAGCGGCCGGTGCTTGGGACTGTGCCTGCAATTATAATCGCAGCTCCCATTGATATCATTGAGAGTTGCGTTTGCAATTACGAGCGCCGGCTGCTACATAGGGGGTCAGAGCGGTGCTTCCATGCCAACCCCGATGCATCCCGGGAGCCGCTGTCTGGATAACCCCTTTAAGAGGTCATTCATAAGTCATAATGCCAAACTTGATACAGGTTATAAACTGTAATTTCTATGTGCGGGCTGCCCCCTACCTGTGACTGGTAACTGCATGGTTAAATCGAGCAGACACACACGATCCGAATAAAGTGCTGTATCCCTGTTGTTCCGCCAACCCCAAGTTGGCAATTATTAGAGGCACTTTCTGAAAAAGACTGAGAAGATAATAAGGACATCATCCTGGAACACAAAGGGTAGGTTTGTTGCAGAAATTTCAGTGCCTAAAAACCGGTCATTCACGTGAATGAGAGCGTTTCTGCCGCAGGTTCATGACAGCAACTAGGATTAAGGGCAGTTTCACACGGGCGGAACTCGCTGCGTGCCGCCCACATCAGACAGCCACATGGCGCACGGCAAGTACGCAATGACATGGCATACCTCCTGACAATCGCCATTCACTGCCTTGGTGCATATGCGTTCACAGACGGAACCGTTTGGCCGCAGGGATTCCCCTTTCCCGCTCCCAGGACAGAGCACGGAAGCGGAATCCCCAGTGCAGATGTGAAAGCAGCCTAACAAGCTTTTCCTTTGAGCTGCAGATTAGCAATGCTGACCGAACCACTGCTCTCAGTGAATGATAATACATACAGGTGGACTTACCCATCTTGGGGTCTATATAACGAGTACTCCATGAGATGAGTAGATTTGGTTTCCGTTGTAGACTGCGATGTGACCAGTAAGAAGACAAGCTCGGGGTTGGACAGGTAAGTCTGAAGATTATTATGTAAAATCCTCTCCCTAAAACTCATTGTTTGTTCGGTGTTATGGCGAAATTTATACCATCCAATCACATCCTGCCACCAAGAGAAGGAAATGAATTAACGATTCCAGAGCAGCTGGCAAACGACTATAAGATTATACAGCAATTAGTTCTGGTCTAAATCCTCCGAATCCCCCCGGACCGCTGTTCATTTTCCATTACAGGCTATAAATGACGGCATGCTTGAATTACACATGTAATACGCAGTAGTGTATGCTGATGCGGGAGAGCCCTAGAAGCCACCAATTAGCATTAGGCTCTCTCTAGCCCCTATTATTTTGACCCCTTAGGGGGGAGTTCATTCCGGACGGAATTTCCGCACGGCAACTCCGCCTGCGGCCGCTAATCTCGGGATTAGCCAGCCATGTGGACGAGATTTCTCAGAAATCTCGTCCACACGGGACGGCCAATCCGCTGCGGTTAATCCGGCCGAAACCGCGGCTTTGCCGACTGCAGCATGTCCATTTTTTTTTTTCTTTCCGTTGCGGCCGCGCACTCCTCTGTGGGAGCGCCAGCCGCAGCGGAAGAGCAAGCGGCTGGGCCGCTTTAAAGTCGCTGCGGGTTTTTCTGCGGCGCTTCTCCCGGCGGAAATCTCGCGGTTTTTGCTGCAGCCAAACCGCGAGATTTCCGGCAGGAATCCGCCCAGTGGGAACCCAGCCTTAAGGACCATGCACTGTAAATTTACAGCGCTTGGTCCTAGGCTTTAATGCCGGATGATAGCAGAAGTACAGCGTGCGATTTCAGCTCCTGCAATCAAGCAGGAGCAGGTCGGGTTCTCGGCTGTTGGTCACAGCCGAGGACACAGAGGAGGAGTGGTGTTTAATCATGACCCCCGAGAGGGCAGGATTCTGAACGATAATCCCCCGATAATATACTTATGCTGCTTCTTCAAGGCTTTCAGTTTAGATGGATCACTGTCTGCACTGTCTGCACATGCTCAGTAGTAAAGCCCCGCTTCTACAGACCGGAGGAAGAACGCAGTGGGCATCCTGAACTCATCTTAACTACTAGAGGGAGACAGAATTAGGGCAAATAAAATAATCCGAAACATAAATTATGGTTTTATCGTAATGGGGATGAAAAGCCTGATGTTACTTAAATTTATCACTTAAACACGAGTCATATATGAAGGAGTCGGGGAAATGGAGGTTTGGCTTACCGAATCCACAGTCCTGATAACATGAACAATATTTCATGTCCCCCCTTTCCCTGAGAGATGCAGGAGAATCGCGGATCTTCTCTGCTGCTCCCCCCCCCCCCTCCTCTGCACACACTGACTGAAAACGGACAGCTCTAAAGTTACTACTCTCGACCCAAATTCAAACAGCTGTCGCTCCGGTTCTATAATCTTGGTCCTGATATAACCAGAGCGTCAGCCGTTTATGAGCTGTTCTTCCAAAATGGTCTTGTCCTTTTCTTGCAGAATGAACAAACTGTAAGGGGGTTGTTTTTAAAGAGTGACTTGCAGCATAGCTTCATGTTTTGCCCACACACCTCAATAAACAGTTTTCAGGACTACAGCTAGCAGAAGACATTTCTAGAAGGCCCATTAAACATAGAGAACAGTTTTTGAATACCTAACAACAATATGTACTTCAGCTCTCACTTTGGCGGACCTGCTCTGGTCGTCTATTACATGGTTGGCCAACATGTAGTATCTTCTTCAAGCGAGGTCGGCCGATTACCAAGTTGGCATGACTATAAACATGTTTAATAGAACAGAGAAAGCTTGAAGGGGTATCCCCATCTCAGACTTTTATGCCATATTTATAGGATATGCCATAAAAGTCTTGTAGATGTGGGTCCTACCTTCTGGAACCCACGTCTATCTCAAGAATGACGGCCAACCAGTTAAAAAATGTGACTCTTCTCAGAGTCTCCTGTGTGCGCTCCCATAGACTTGTACAAGAAAGAGCACGCATGGGACTCTGAAAAGTCAGATTTTCGTAAGGTGTGCCAATGTTAGAGAAGGACACCGCTTGATCACAGAGCAGCCGAGTATAAAAAAAAATTACAGCGGCTGGAACTTAGTCACGTCCCTTCAGACCACTATAGGTGACAGGTTCCCTTTAAGTGCAGAGCGTTATTCTCATCTCAGCCACAATGGTCCGAGATGGGAATACCCCTTTAATAGTGGCTATATACCTTGGACTGAGAATGTGTTATGCATCTGTATATATATATATATTAAACGATGCCTGACTTTGGGTTGGTTACCTTTTCTTGGCCAGCAAGTAGCTTCTGCAATGCAAGCTTGTTCAATTCACCCACTCCACTGTAAAACCTATACATATTTATATACCATTAGACATTCAGAACGTTATTGCTGTATCAGCTCAAACAAACTATGGAGGTTAAATAGATTGGCTTTATCCAGGAGTTTATCTTGACAGACTACTTAAAGGAGAATTCTACCTTCAGTTATCTTCTAATATGCCAGGGATTTATAACATGTCTGACAAGCAACACAAACGTTGCTCTACCGAGAACCCGCTAATGGACCCCAATGGTATCAGGCTTGCCACGAGAGGTGGAAATCCCATTTAGAGCGCCTTCACACACACAACAAAGGTAAGGCAGCACACCGGCTCCCCACAGGCAATGCCCCGGTGCAAACAGACTCGCATCAAGGAGGTGAACGAAGTAGCTTGTCCAGCACACATAGGCTTTCCAAAGATATACTTTCCCGAAAAGAAATATTAACCCCTTAAGGACCTGATCAGCTCTGTTAGTGACAACCGGGGGATGTTTTCCCTTGTAACCGGAGCTCCTATGGCTGCCCCATCTATAGTGGAAAAGTATGAAATTAGAAAAATATACATAAATAATATATTTATCCAAAATAATAATACAATGTGAATGACCCCCAGAGGTCTTATATGACATCATAGAGGACATGGACAGTTCAAAAAATAATAATACAATGTGAATGACCCCCAGAGGTCTTATATGACATCATAGAGGACATGGACAGTTCAAAAAATAATAATACAATGTGAATGACCCCCAGAGGTCTTATATGACATCATAGAGGACATGGACAGTTCAAAAATAATAATACAATGTGAATGACCCCCAGGAGGTCTTACATGACATCATAGAGGACATGGACAGTTCAAAAAAATAATAATACAAAATGAAAAATATAAAAAAAAAAAAAAAAAGAAAAAGGTCCCACTGGCGGCAGCAGCAACAACTGTCCCCATGTGTCCTGCAATCCAAAACTATACAAATTTATATATCAAAATGTCAGAAATGTCACAAGGTACCCATTCTCATATTTTATTTTAGTGTAAAGATTATTATTGTTAAAACAAACTACTAATTCATAAAAAAAATATATATTTTCTTTTAACTTTTTACCCCTAATAAAAACGAAAAAAAAAAAAAGGTGGGGGGGGAAAAGAGATATACGAGATAGCCCTGTATGTCATGGAAGAAAAACGCAGCAAAAATCATTTTGGTAGCTCAAGAAAAAAAAAAAAAAATAATAGGGCAGTAAAACCACCACATGGGTACCATCCCTAAAAAGTGTCTGGTCCTTCAGTACAAAAAACACTCCTGGTCCTTAAAGGGGTTGTCCCGCGCCGAAACAGGTTTTTTTTTTTTCAATAGCCCCCCGTTCGGCGCGAGACAAACCCAATGTATGTGTTGAAAAAAAAAAAAACGGATAGTACTTACCCGAATCCCCGCGCTTCGGTGACTTCTTACTTACCTGGTGAAGATGGCCGCCGGGATCTTCACCCTCGGTGGACCGCAGGTCTTCTGTACGGTCCATTGCCGATTCCAGCCTCCTGATTGGCTGGAATCGGCACACGTGACGGGGCGGAGCTACGAGGAGCGCTCTCCAGCACGAGCGGCCCCATTCAGAAAAGAAGAAGACCAGACTGCGCAAGCGCGTCTAATCGGGCGATTAGACGCTGAAATTAGACGGCACCATGGAGACGAGGACGCTAGCAACGGAACAGGTAAGTGAATAACTTCTGTATGGCTCATAATTAATGCACAATGTACATTACAAAGTGCATTAATATGGCCATACAGAAGTGTATAACCCCACTTTGTTTCGCGGGACAACCCCTTTAAGGGGTAAAAAGTCCTGGTACATTAGAGCCATGGCAGGAGTGGCTCTAGTCTTACATCCATTCCATTGCTTATTGACTGCTTCAAATTTTCGAGTGTTTTGTTATGGACACATTTGTTGTCTGGAACATAGAAGCGTTTGTGCCGTGACTCTGGGGTATCAGGAATTTTAATATTTGTTTTCAATGAAGAATATTGTGGGGACACCTGTGTGTGCTGGATAAGCTACTTAATATTATTATATATGTGTGAAGGCAGAGACGCACAAAAAAAACCCCGAAAATGACGCTGCATGTAAAAATATAGATTTATTTAAATGTAGCGTCATTTCCGGTTTTAGTTTTTCAGGCAAAAAAATGCCATGTGCAGATATTAGCTGTACGCCAATGGGATATTAGGAAAAGCACTTTCCTTACTTTTTTTCTCTTTAATCAAATGGCAGCATATGCCCTGGGTACGTCAGTTTATTATTTAATAACACCTGAACAGGTAAGGTAAAGTCCCCTGGTGCAAGCACCGAGTCGTGACCGACTCCTAGGGAGTCTTTGCAAACTGGGTTGGCGGGGTGCTTTGCCACTCCCTTCCCCAACACGGGGTAGAATGAAGCAGGCTGCCTAGAAGACGGTCCCTAGTGACCAGGTAATGGCTGCTCTGGTAAAAATACCTGTTAGCAGAGATCAAAGCAGGAACACGTTTCCCGGAGCAGCGAACAACAGGAGAATACACTGATGGCAAGTATATAAAACTGATGGCCCTGCTGTGACTACTGGAGGGAAAGGGGAGCATCTGCTGGCAGTACCGCAGAACAGCGGAAGAGGATGGGGTGCAAGCTCTGTAGTAAAGGGAAGGCACTGCTGGGGACGAAAGGGACACCCTCTATTTAGGAATGGGAGGGCTAAACGGTAGAAACAGGATTGCCCTGCTATGACTACTGGAGGGAAGCACAGCTAGTAGAAAGGGAGAACAAGAGCCCTGCCGCCCTGACTACTGGAGAGAGTTGGGGCATGTAACTACAGGATTGGGGCTGATGCTGTGACCTCTCGGTGCGACAAAGTCTCAGGTTATACATCAAACGGTTTCCCCACGTCCCAGACTCAGTGAGTTGGATGTCCATGAGCCCCTCCGTCTCTCCAATATTCAGCTTGAGGGAATTGGAACAGAGGTTCAAGAATTTATTTATTAAGCAATCGATGTTAAACATAAAGCTCATAGTTGTAAAGCTGACTGGAAACAGCGCAGGTCACACATCACGGAAATGACATGCAGCAAAGTCGGCGGTGTGAGTATTGTGCATTGCTCATGTCCTCCTCTGTGAGGCCGCCTGCACACGAGCGGGTCGGATCCGGCAGCGAGAATTCTCGCCGCGGGACCCGACCCGAGAGCCTGCAGGGACGAGCGTGTACTCACCCGCGCCTGGCGGCCCCGGCTCTTTCATGTGCCGGCTGCCGCGCAGCCGACGCATGCGCAGACTGGAGCCGGCGGCCAGGTGAGTGCGAGCCCCGCACAAAAATAGGACATGCCGCGGTTTGTTTGTCACGCGAGATTTCGCGCGGCCAAACCGCGGCCGTCTGCATAGGAGTGCGTATTGTAATGCACTCCTATGCAAACTTTCAGTGGCGGAAATCCCGCGGCGGGATTTCTGCCCGTGTGCAGGCGGCCTGAGTGAAGGGGGTTTGTGGATACCCTACTCCGTTACATTGTACTGTACTTCAGGGCACATTCCGCAGCTGAAACTTTGTAACATTTCCGCAGTGCGTGAACTCCCCCTAACAGACAACTGTTCCATAGTGATCCATACATAAAGCTTGCTGTAGAATACCGCCATTTACAAACCTGGACAGATGATAAAACGGGAGGTTTCTTTGAATATCTGTGGGATTAAAAAGGAATGTAGATTGAGTTACAACAATAGGAGTTTCCTTACATCGCTCGCAGAACAAGGGCAGCGACTGCACGTCAGTACAAAACACAGAATATACCCCACGTTATAATAATCCATGATTTACTATGCTTCTCACTGTGGACACGCTAAAATGCTTACTGTTGCCCTCATCCACTCCCGCCTCGATTATTGCAACTCGTTGCTGATTGGCCTCCCTGCACAGACTCTACCCTCTCCAATCCATCCTGAATGCAGCAGCCAGGCTCATCTTCCTGTCCAGCCGCTACTCGGATGCCTCTGCCCTGTGCCGGTCACTGCACTGGCTGCCCGTTAAATACAGAATACAATTTAAACTTACTACCTTCATCCACAAAGCCCTCCACAGCGCAGCGCCACCCTATATCGCCTCCCCCATCTCAATCCATCAACCAGCCCGGGCTCTTCGCTCTGCTAATGAAACCAGACTGAGCGCCCCTTTAATTCGAACTTCTCATTCCCGTCTCCAAGACTTCTCCAGAGCAGCACCGGTCCTCTGGAACGCACTACCAAAGGCTATCCGGGCAATCCAGGACTCGCAGAACTTCAGGCGTGCTCTAAAAACGCACCTCTTCAGGGAGGCATACCGCATTCCCTAAACAAACCCCTCTGTACCCCCCTGATAACATGCTCCCTGACCTACTGACTGCAATCCCTGCTAGCCATCATAAACCGCTCCTGCAGTCATACTGTTTCTGCCGTCACACGGCTAAATGTCTGACCATTGTCTATGTGTATAGCATCCCTCGCTCTCCACCTCCCCATACCGTGCCCATCTCCAGCCCTTTTACCCTCTGCATCACCCCATTACTTGTAGTATGTAAGCCCGTTGGAGCAGGACCCTCACCCCTATTGTTTCCATCAGCTGATTACTATGTAACCGTGGTTCTGTAATTTTTTGTACTTTTGTCTTTCTGTATTCCCCCCGTCTATGTAAGCGCTGCGGAATATGTTGGCGCTATACAAATAAAGTTTATTATTATTATTATTACCCTAGATGCAAAATATTATACCGTGAAGGCAAAGCTAACGCACGTCTGAGAGAGGAGCCAGCATTACAGCTCCGCTCGCCACTGCCGGAGAATCACAAGTGTGAGAGATGAGGCATAACAGGGACAGATAGTGTAATACCGGATGATCGGAGCAGACGACACTTCATTACAAATGGCATGGCTATGAATAGGACTAATGAAACAAAAAAATTACATATTTGATGTCCCTAAAATGTAAAATGGTATAATTGTATACGTTGTGAGACGGTGACCGGCAAGGTGCTGGAGGGCAGGTATATTTCGCCTAGGATGCTCTCCTATGCTGCTTTGGGGAGCGCTTGGGCAGATACGTGCCACCGAGCAGCCTGGGCTCGGTGGAGGAAGCCGGCAGTATGGTGTCAGTAACACTAAGTTACTGACACGTTGTAGCAAGTAGGTGGCTCCAAGCCGCATAATCCGGGCCGGCTTTTCCTGGAGTGACCAAAGTGAAGGGTGGGATGGTCACTCCCACGTACCAGGTGGGGCTGGTACCAGGCCTTATAAAGCCTGGGCCTACAGGGCCTAGAGGAGAGCTGAGACCTCTGCAGGTCTGAGAGTCCTGGCTGGCTGTGTGC
The DNA here is from genome assembly GCF_035609145.1 of Eleutherodactylus coqui. NCBI lineage: Eukaryota > Metazoa > Chordata > Amphibia > Anura > Eleutherodactylidae > Eleutherodactylus > Eleutherodactylus coqui. The sequence continues at coordinate 214,908,956 of NC_089843.1, forward strand.
AGGAGCCATTTGTGTTACCAGTCTGTAGACAGGGACGCTACATGTATAGTAAGTGCTCAGACGAGCAGGATTTACGTTATGTTTGCCTGATGTTAAGGCCTGTATTTTGCTTTGTTTGCTTGGAAATAAACCCAGGCCAAGCCTGGGCTAAAGACTTTATCCTATGTGTCACTGTCTCTGACCGCTTATGCCCAGGTTGCTACCGATCCTAAACGCTAGTCCCTCACAACGTGCACACGTGGCGTTTGAGAAAAGCATACAGAAAAAAAAATGGCAATTTTTTTCCCCCTTTTGTTATTACAATAAAGAAGACTTTACATAAACATGAAGATTAATCTATAAAGGCCCATTTACATGGAGCGATGATCGCTTAAAAAAAAAAAAACACTAAAAGGCGATCGTTTTAGTGATAATCGTTGAGTCTAAATGCGCGGCAATCGTGCACTGCTAGTTGATCGGTAAATTCAGTCCAACCTAAAAATCGTTGTTCAGCCTTATCAGCAGTTCTCCATGGGGAGTGCTGATAGCATTGTTTCCCCATGGGGAACAAAGGAACTGAATGCAGATAAGAGCCTCTCAACTGCATTCAGCTAAAGGCTTCATTTGCACATTTTATTGCTCAAGTAGCTACCGAATAGTTTATGCAAAATGATCGCTCAAAGCTGTCACTCAGACTGTCGTTTGAGCGATCATCGCTCCCGTGTAAATGGGCCTTAAGGCTGGGTTCCCACAAGACGGAAATCTTGCGGAATGCCCGCAGTGAGACCGCACGGAAAGGCTAATTCAAAACCCATTCCGTTTAGTTTGAAGCGGCTTTTCCGTTTGTATTCCACTGTGGAAATCTCTTCCCATAGGCCGCCTGCACACGGGCGGAAATCCCGCGGCGGTATTTCCCGCGGGATTTCCGCCACTGAAAGTTTGCATAGGAGTGCATTACACTACGCACTCCTATGCAGACGGCCGCGGTTTGGCCGCGCGAAATCTTGCGCGGCAAACAAACCGCGGCATGTCCTATTTTTGTGCGTGGCTCGCACTCACCCGGCTCCGGTCTGCGCCGGCTGTGACGCAGCCGGCCCATGAAAGAGCCGGGGCCGCCAGGCGCGGGTGAGTACGCGCTCGTCCCTGCAGGCTCTCGGGTCGGGTGGCGAGAATTCTCACTGCCGGATCCGACCCGCTCGTCTGCAGGCGGCCATAGAGAGGAGAGAGCGTGCAACAAAAACCACGATACAATTAACATGTCGCTGATTCTGCGTGGCTTCGTGTGAACAAGATTTTTGCAAATCTCGTCCCCTTTACTGCTTTGACTCAAGTTTAAAAATGCCTGCCGCAATTCTGACCCGTGTAACCCAGACGAAATCTGAAAGCAAAAAAGACAAAAACATCCTAGAGCTCGCACAGCAAAAAAAAAAAAATGGCCCGGTTTCACATCTCCGCTTGAGGTTCCACTTTCTTGCTTTGTTCGGGGGGAGCAGGAAAGGGGAATCCCAGCAGCCAAATGGCGCCATCTCTGGACAGAACTGAATGGCACTGATTAGTACTGCACAATATAACAAGACATCGGAAACCAATATCCACTTCTGTAAACCTGCCCTTGCAGATGACAACACATGGCGGCTGCCCTCACGTCACACATGGCGGCTGCCCTCACGTCACACATGGCGGCTGCCCTCACGTCACACATGGCGGCTGCCCTCACGTCACACATGGCGGCTGCCCTCACGTCTCACATGGCGGCTGCCCTCACGTCTCACATGGCGGCTGCCCTCACGTCTCACATGGCGGCTGCCCTCACGTCTCACATGGCGGCTGCCCTCACGTCTCACATGGCGGCTGCCCTCACGTCTCACATGGCGGCTGCCCTCACGTCTCACATGGCGGCTGCCCTCACGTCTCACATGGCGGCTGCCCTCACGTCTCACATGGCGGCTGCCCTCACGTCTCACATGGCGGCTGCCCTCACGTCTCACATGGCGGCTGCCCTCACGTCTCACATGGCGGCTGCCCTCACGTCTCACATGGCGGCTGCCCTCACGTCTCACATGGCGGCTGCCCTCACGTCTCACATGGCGGCTGCCCTCACGTCTCACATGGCGGCTGCCCTCACGTCTCACATGGCGGCTGCCCTCACGTCTCACATGGCGGCTGCCCTCACGTCTCACATGGCGGCTGCCCTCACGTCTCACATGGCGGCTGCCCTCACGTCTCACATGGCGGCTGCCCTCACGTCTCACATGGCGGCTGCCCTCACGTCTCACATGGCGGCTGCCCTCACGTCTCACATGGCGGCTGCCCTCACGTCTCACATGGCGGCTGCCCTCACGTCTCACATGGCGGCTGCCCTCACGTCTCACATGGCGGCTGCCCTCACGTCTCACATGGCGGCTGCCCTCACGTCTCACATGGCGGCTGCCCTCACGTCTATCTTTGTACATTTACTTCCCAGTACATAAAAACGAAGTTGCATTTTCGTAGACGTGAGCCGTATTATTACTTCTGGGTGGGGAGGGGGGAGATCAAACCCCTGACACCTCATCACGGAGGGCTATGACAGACCAACCCCAAACCTACCGATGGTGTAGACCACCTGCACATCGCTCATCTGAGAGTCGGTTATACTGTCCTTCGCTTCTCCCTTCAAAACCCCGAGAAGAAACCCTTCCTGTGGACAGAAAGAAATACAACCATTATCCAGTGTGTCCGGGGGGGATCCCCCGAGGGGAATACTGCAGCATACGACTCTGAACCTGCAGCCTATTCTGTCCGGGGGGAATCCCCGCCAGGGATACTGCAGCATACGACTCTGAACCTGCACCCTATTCTGTCCGGGGGGAATCCCCGCCGGGGATACTGCAGCATACTACTCTGAACCTGCACCCTATTCTGTCCGGGGGGAATCCCCGCCGGGGATACTGCAGCATACTACTCTGAACCTGCAGCCTATTCTGTCCGGGGGGATCCCCGCCGGGAATACTGCAGCATAGTACTCTGAACCTGCAGCCTATTCTGTCCGGGGGAATCCCCGCCGGGAATACTGCAGCATACTACTCTGAACCTGCCGCCTATTCTGTCCGGGGGGATCCCCGCCGGGAATACTGCAGCATAGTACTCTGAATCTGCAGCCCAAGGGCTTCAACGGATGAACACGTTTGCACACATGAAACTCGCACCCGCTGATACAGACATAACGGCATGATTACGGTCCTCTCCAAACCGTGTCCATGTGCCAATACGATATGTTCGTGTGAGCGTATTTGCACATACGTTCATCTTTCGAAAACCCTAAAGGCATCATCGCATTTAAGCCAATCATGGCTGAGATAGGTATCTGCAAACCGCCATCATTGGCCGTGATTATGGCGAGCCGGCTTTCAGGCTCTTTGTGTTACTCCTACACCCGTCACTAGACTTTTTGTTACTAAGGTGCCACCATACTGCTGCCCGCCCCATGGCGCAGAACTGGACATATGTGCAATAAGAAGCAGAATATTCTCCTGCCCTGTATAATTGACTCACATGGAGTCAGGCCGCATGAGCCCCATGGCACAGCTTCCACTATCCCCTCCACAGCTCCGCCACCTTCCCCTACCGCTGGCGTCAGCAGAAGTGGGGGAGGCGATGAAGCTGTGGAAGGGGCATGCATAAGTAATGGCAGCTGGGCCATGGGGCTCATGCGGCCTGCCTCCATGATTCGAGGCGAGTCCATTACCATACTGCGAAGGGGAATATAGAGGTTTCTGCTAAAACTAATATTCTGCCTTTTACTCCACACATGCCCAGGTTCTGTGCCATGTGGCGGGTAGCGCTGTGGTGGCAGTAATGGTACCTGTTCAAAGAAATGGCGCAGGTGAGCGAGCCAAGCCGTGCCACATCTCAGAAGGTATTGGAAACAGCCAGTTAGACTTCCCATAGCCTCGGCCACACGAGGCAGTAGAGGCGAGCGATGTACGAGAGGGCTTACGAGGATAGGCGATAAAGGTCCGATTGGTAAAGGTCCCACGGCTGAGACCCCCACTGATCCTGAGAACCCATTACCCCCCATCATCTTATCGCTGTGGGAATGCTTCTTCCACCCTCAGTGATGTCACACTGAATGGTCGCTGCGCCATTCATGTCAATGGGGCTGACAAATAGTCGCCCGCTGGTAATCCGCCATCTCCGACACCACTGAAAATGAATGAATGCCTTTATTCCTAATTACTGACTACCACCTGTATACGTTGTATCGTCTATGTTCCCCCGTGCCCCGCTGCAGATGTTCCTGTGGCGCACCAGTGCTATGGAGTTCCCTTGTCAGGGCAGCGCAAGTTCCCATGGTGGCAAATACGGGTGTTCTAGAATGTACCAACCAATCAGGAAGCCCGATGTTCAGTATGGCGACATGCCGGATGGACAAGCATGGGTCACCGGCAGCTTTATCTGATCGGCGGTTACAACACAGCGTCTGATTAGATGTAATAGGAATCATTTTGCCCCATCCGATTACCGCTGCTCCCCATTGCAGGCGGGAGCGGCACTGTGCCCTCATCCCCGCGAGGTTGGCCAATTCTGACACGTGTCCTCCGCACTGCGCTCCTTACGTCTTCGGGTTCATATAAAGGCATATTCATGGGTGGGGCACGCTGCGTATTTTTTTCCCCACCCAGCCGCCTGAAAAGGGCCTTATTCACACGAGTTCGTAAATAGGCTGCGCGTTCAAGCGACCGAATCGCACTTACGTTCGTGTACTTTGCGGTATGTATTCGTACATGCGCCGCATATTTGCACGTCCAAACTCACATTGATCTTGTGTGTATACGTGGAGCGAATGCACAGGTTCTCTGCGTAGGCCGTGCGCAGTTATGCTCGTGCGAAGATAGGTGGCGCTGCAGATTTTTTTCACGCAATCGCACATCACATGAAAAAAATCTGCTCATGTGAAGGAATGCATCAGACTGCCGGTGCTATTCACTGCGGATGGTCCGTGAAGAACGTGTGCACCGAAGGCACCGCGCAAATACAGAGCGGGGAATGAATCCATTGAAATTCACGGGCCGGACGCACTGCCAGAGGCCGGACGCACTGCCAGAGGCCGGACGCACTGCCAGAGGCCGGACGCACTGCCAGAGGCCGGACGCACTGCCAGAGGCCGGCACGCACAAGCGTAACGTCATTGCGGATTGTGCGGTGAGCGGTGCCAGTGAGCGGGCACGGAGCCTCACCAATCCGCTCACACGGGCGGATGTTACGCACGTAAAAAGAGAACGCAGCAGGTTGTACATTACGGCGTGCGGCCCTGCTGCTCCCTACGGTTGTGTCCGGAACGCAGCGATATACAATTCACGTACCGCGGTTATTACGCATCCTGATAACGTGAGCAAAATACACTATTCATCCGCAAGCAGAAACGCAACAATATACAGAAGCCGCGCCGGAAAACCGCTGCCAATTTATGTTGATCCCCCAAGGAGTCCTTGTTTCTTCCCAGTCAGCGGGGGTCCCTCCAGAGGGTCCCCCCCCAGTCAGCGGGGGTCCCGTCCTCCCCCTCCAGAGGGCCCCCCCCCCCCGGTCAGCGGGGGTCCCGTCCCCCTCCAGAGGGGCCCCCCCCCGGTCAGCGGGGGTCCCGTCCCCCTCCAGAGGGGCCCCCCCCCGGTCAGCGGGGGTCCCGTCCCCCTCCAGAGGGGCCCCCCCCCGGTCAGCGGGGGTCCCGTCCCCCTCCAGAGGGTCCCCCCCCCGGTCAGCGGGGTCCCGTCCCCCTCCAGAGGGTCCCCCCCCCCGGTCAGCGGGGTCCCGTCCCCCTCCAGAGGGTCCCCCCCCCCCGGTCAGCGGGGTCCCGTCCCCCTCCAGAGGGTCCCCCCCCCCCCGGTCAGCGGGGTCCCTTCCCCCTCCAGAGGGTCCCCCCCCCCCCGGTCAGCGGGGTCCCGTCCCCCTCCAGAGGGTCCCCCCAGTCAGCGGGGTCCCGTCCCCCTCCAGAGGGTCCCCCCCCCCCGGTCAGCGGGGGTCCCGTCCCCCTCCAGAGGGCCCCCCGGTCAGCGGGGTCCCGTCCCCCTCCAGAGGGTCCCCCCCCCCCCCAGTCAGCGGGGTCCCGTCCCCCTCCAGAGGGTCCCCCCCCCCCAGTCAGCGGGGTCCCGTCCCCCTCCAGAGGGTCCCCCCCCCCCAGTCAGCGGGGTCCCGTCCCCCTCCAGAGGGTCCCCCCAGTCAGCGGGGTCCCGTCCCCCTCCAGAGGGTCCCCCCAGTCAGCAGGGTCCCGTCCCCCTCCAGAGGGTCCCCCCCCGGTCAGCGGGGGTCCCGTCCCCCTCCAGAGGGCCCCCCCCCGGTCAGCGGGGTCCCGTCCCCCTCCAGAGGGCCCCCCGGTCAGCGGGGTCCCGTCCCCCTCCAGAGGGTCCCCCCCCCCCCAGTCAGCGGGGTCCCGTCCCCCTCCAGAGGGTCCCCCCCCCCCGGTCAGCGGGGTCCCCCCCCCCCCGGTCAGCGGGGTCCCGTCCCCCTCCAGAGGGTCCCCCCCCCCAGTCAGCGGGGTCCCGTCCCCCTCCAGAGGGCCCCCCGGTCAGCGGGGTCCCGTCCCCCTCCAGAGGGTCCCCCCAGTCAGCGGGGTCCCGTCCCCCTCCAGAGGGTCCCCCCCCCCAGTCAGCGGGTCCCGTCCCCCCACGTCCCCGCAGGCACTCACCGAGTCTGCGCCGGAGCTCACATGCTGGAAGGCGAGGGCGCCAAAGACAAACCCGGACATGAGCGCTGAGGTGCTCTCCCCCGCCATGCTGACCGTACTGCATGCGGCACAGCCGGCATCCTGCTCTATGCGGCTCCAACCGCCCGTCCTGCCATGTGAGACCCGAGCGAGGGCGCAAACCGGTAAAATACACCGGAGAGAAGAGGAACCGACAGGAAGTGTCTCCGGAGACCGCACAGCACAGACACACACCGGTACAGCGGGACAGCGCGGCGGGCAGCGGCCTCTGCTGGGCAAACTCTATACTGCGCCTGGGAGAGTCTGTACCCTGCCTGAGACAGTCTGTACCGTGCCCAGGAGACAGCGCCTCAGAGAGTCCGTACCGTGCCTGAGAGACGGCGCCTGAGAGAGTCTGTACCGTGCCTGAGAGAGTCTGTACCGTGCCTGAGAGAGTCTGTACCGTGCCCGGGAGACAGCGCCTGAGAGAGTATCTACCGTGCCCGAGAGACGGCGCCTGAGACAGTCTGTACCGTGCCCGAGAGACGGCGCCTGAGACAGTCTGTACCGTGCCCGAGAGACGGCGCCTGAGAGAGTATGTACCGTGCCCGAGAGACGGCGCCTGAGACAGTCTGTACCGTGCCCGAGAGACGGCGCCTGAGAGAGTATGTACCGTGCCCGAGAGACGGCGCCTGAGAGAGTATGTACCGGGCCCGAGAGACGGCGCCTGAGAGAGTATGTACCGTGTCCGGGAGTCGGCGCCTCAGACAGTCTGTACCGTGCCCGAGAGACGGCGCCTGAGACAGTCTGTACCGTGCCCGAGAGACGGCGCCTGAGAGAGTATGTACCGTGCCCGAGAGACGGCGCCTGAGAGAGTATGTACCGTGCCCGAGAGACGGCGCCTGAGAGAGTATGTACCGTGCCCGAGAGACGGCGCCTCAGAGAGTCTGTACCGTGTCCGGGAGTCGGCGCCTGAGACAGTCTGTACCGTGCCCGAGAGACGGCGCCTGAGACAGTCTGTACCGTGCCCGAGAGACGGCGCCTCAGACAGTCTGTACTGTGCCCGAGAGACGGCGCCTGAGACAGTCTGTACCGTGCCCGAGAGACGGCGCCTCAGAGAGTCTGTACCGTGCCTGGGAGACGGCGCCTCAGAGAGTCTGTACCGTGCCCGAGAGACGGCGCCTCAGAGAGTCTGTACCGTGCCCGAGAGACGGCGCCTCAGAGAGTCTGTACCGTGCCCGAGAGACGGCGCCTCAGAGAGTCTGTACCGTGCCCGAGAGACGGCGCCTCAGAGAGTCTGTACCGTGCCCGAGAGACGGCGCCTCACAGAGTCTGTACCGTGCCCGAGAGACGGCGCCTCAGAGAGTCTGTACCGTGCCCGAGAGACGGCGCCTCAGAGAGTCTGTACCGTGCCCGAGAGACGGCGCCTCAGAGAGTCTGTACCGTGCCCGAGAGACGGCGCCTCAGAGAGTCTGTACCGTGCCCGAGAGACGGCGCCTCAGAGAGTCTGTACCGTGCCCGAGAGACGGCGCCTCAGAGAGTCTGTACCGTGCCCGAGAGACGGCGCCTCAGAGAGTCTGTACCGTGCCCGAGAGACGGCGCCTCAGAGAGTCTGTACCGTGCCCGAGAGACGGCGCCTCAGAGAGTCTGTACCGTGCCCGAGAGACGGCGCCTCAGAGAGTCTGTACCGTGCCCGAGAGACGGCGCCTCAGAGAGTCTGTACCGTGCCCGAGAGACGGCGCCTCAGAGAGTCTGTACCGTGCCCGAGAGACGGCGCCTCAGAGAGTCTGTACCGTGCCCGAGAGACGGCGCCTCAGAGAGTCTGTACCGTGCCCGAGAGACGGCGCCTCAGAGAGTCTGTACCGTGCCCGAGAGACGGCGCCTCAGAGAGTCTGTACCGTGCCCGAGAGACGGCGCCTCAGACAGTCTGTACCGTGCCCGAGAGACGGCGCCTGAGACAGTCTGTATCGTGCCCGAGAGACGGCGCCTCAGAGAGTCTGTACCGTGCCCGAGAGACGGCGCCTCAGAGAGTCTGTACCGTGCCTGAGAGACGGCGCCTGAGACAGTCTGTATCGTGCCCGAGAGACGGCGCCTCAGAGAGTCTGTATCGTGCCCGAGAGACGGCGCCTCAGAGAGTCTGTACCGTGCCCGAGAGACGGCACCTGAGACAGTCTGTATCGTGCCCGAGAGACGGCGCCTCAGAGAGTCTGTACCGTGCCCGAGAGACGGCACCTGAGACAGTCTGTATCGTGCCCGAGAGACGGCGCCTGAGACAGTCTGTATCGTGCCCGAGAGACGGCGCCTGAGACTGTCTGTATCGTGCCCGAGAGACGGCGCCTGAGACTGTCTGTATCGTGCCCGAGAGACGGCGCCTGAGACAGTCTGTATCGTGCCCGAGAGACGGCGCCTGAGACAGTCTGTATCGTGCCCGAGAGACGGCGCCTGAGACAGTCTGTATCGTGCCCGAGAGACGGCGCCTGAGACAGTCTGTATCGTGCCCGAGAGACGGCGCCTGAGACAGTCTGTATCGTGCCCGAGAGACGGCGCCTGAGACAGTCTGTATCGTGCCCGAGAGACGGCGCCTGAGACAGTCTGTACCGTGCCCGAGAGACGGCGCCTGAGACAGTCTGTACCGTGCCTGGGAGACGGCGCCTCAGAGAGTCTGTACCGTGCCCGAGAGACGGCGCCTGAGACAGTCTGTACCGTGCCTGGGAGACGGCGCCTGAGACAGTCTGTACCGTGCCCGAGAGACGGCGCCTCAGAGTGTCTGTACCGTGCCCGAGAGACGGCGCCTGAGACAGTCTGTACCGTGCCTGGGAGACGGCGCCTGAGACAGTCTGCATTGCACTCGTATTACGGACAGAAATTGAATTCAGTGAGATTGTATAAATACAATAAGTTAACTGCGTATTTATTCCAGACCTCCTGCAGTTATTTTGTGCACGTGAAAAACGCTGCCAATACTTGTGCAAAAAACAAAACAAAACACAAGAAGCTACAAATACGCAATCATATTCCTGGAGCGCCAAATATATAGGAGACCCAGACATGGCTACACAGGGCGCCCTTAGTACTTGTCCTATTATATAGTGGACCCAGACATGGCTACACAGAGCACCCTTAGTACTTGTCCTAATATATAGGGGACCCGGACATGACTACACAGGGAGCCCCTTAGTACTTGTCCTAATATATAGTGGACCCAGACATGACTACACAGTGCACCCTTAGTACTTGTCCTTATATATAGGGGACCCAGACATGGCTACACAGGGCGCCCTTAGTACTTGTCCTATTATATAGTGGACCCAGACATGGCTACACAGAGCACCCTTAGTACTTGTCCTAATATATAGGGGACCCGGACATGACTACACAGGGAGCCCCTTAGTACTTGTCCTAATATATAGGGGACCCAGACATGGCTACACAGAGCACCCTTAGTACTTGTCCTAATATATAGGGGACCCGGACATGACTACACAGTGCACCCTTAGTACTTGTCCTAATACATAGGGGACCCAGACATGACTACACAGGGCACCCTTAGTACTTGTCCTAATACATAGGGGACCTAGACATGGCTACACAGTGCCCCCTTAGTACTTGTCCTAATATATAGGGGACCCAGACATGACTACACAGTGCACCCTTAGTACTTGTCCTAATACATAGGGGACCTAGACATGTGTACACAGTGCACTCTTAGTACTTGTCCTAATATATAGGGGACCCAGACATGACTACACAGTGCACCCTTAGTACTTGTCCTAATACATAGGGGACCTAGACATGTGTACACAGTACACCCTTAGTACTTGTCCTAATATATAGGGGACCCAGACATGGCCACACAGGGCACCCTTAGTACTTGTCCTAATATATAGGGACCCATACATGGCTACACAGTGCACTCTTAGTACTTGTCCTAATATATAGGGGACCCAGACATGCCTACACAGGGCACCCTTAGTACTTGTCCTAATATATAGGGGACCCAGACATGCCTACACAGGGCACCCTTAGTACTTGTCCTAATATATAGGGGACCCAGACATGGCTACACAGTGCACTCTTAGTACTTGTCCTAAAATATAGGGGACCCAGACATGACTACACAGTACACCCTTAGTACTTGTCCTAATATATAGGGACCCATACATGGCTACACAGTGCACTCTTAGTACTTGTCCTAATATATAGGGGACCCAGACATGCCTACACAGGGCACCCTTAGTACTTGTCCTAAAATATAGGGGACCCAGACATGACTACACAGTACACCCTTAGTACTTGTCCTAATATATAGGGACCCATACATGGCTACACAGTGCACTCTTAGTACTTGTCCTAATATATAGGGGACCCAGACATGACTACACTGGACACCCTTAGTACTTGTCCTAATATATAGGGACCCAGACATGCCTACACAGGGCACCCTTAGTACTTGTCGTCGTATATAGGGGGCCCAGACATGCCTACACAGTGCACCCTTAGTACTTGTCCTAATATATAGGGGACCCAGACATGACTACACAGAGCACCCTTAGTACTTGTCCTAATATATAGGGGACCCAGACATGCCTACACAGGGCACCCTTAGTACTTGTCCTAATATATAGTGGACCAGACATGCCTACACAGTGCACCCTTAGTACTTGTCCTAATATATAGGAGACCCAGACATGGCTACACAGTGCACCCTTAGTACATGTCCTAATATATAGGGGACCCAGACATGACTACACAGTGCACCCTTAGTATTTGTCTTAAAATATAGGGTCTTAATAGTTTTGTTGCATTTAATTAACTTAGACTAGTGCATGAAACATACGAAAATATGCCTGTAGCTGCCATTGTAAATAAATATATGGCTGGCTGAATTTGCAATGGAAGCTATGTCTGCAGTACCAAAGCAGGCCACTGCAGTACAGACAGCACTATATGCTTTCAATGCTGTCTACACTGCCAGTGGGCATGGTGATCGGTTGGTTTTTCAGCGAGGATCTTGAGTGGCGGACTCCCGCTGATCAACTATTGACCTATCCTGAGGATAGTACTATTATGCCGCGCATTTCAAGTGGTTTTTTTTATGACATTTTGTTTGAAGCATTTTTGGTGGCATTTTTATATTTTAATGCATTTGTATATTTTTTGCCATTAGTTAGAGTAATCACTTTACTTAGGTGTTAAGGCCCATTTAGACACAACGATTATTGCTCAAAAGATGTCGCTCAAGCGACTTTTGATCGATAATCGTTGTGTCATTTACAGCGCAAGATGAGCGATCCCCTTGCGCTGCGAGCGGAGGATGCAAAAGACAAGCGGGGTGTCCCCGCTTGTCTTCTGCATCCAGCTGTTCCCCGCTCCGTGTGCCTGACTGTTATACAGCTGAGCACTCGGAGCGGAGGATGCAGAAGACAATCTTGTCTTCTGCATCCAGCTGTTTTCTGCACGGAGCGCCCGGCTGTTATACAGCTGAGCTCTCCATGCGGGTATGGAGAACGCAGCTGGACCGCTCTGTTCTTCATACCCAGCCTGTCATCAGGGAGCAGGATACAGCTGAAACAATGGTATCAGCTGTATCCCGCTGTGAATCCCTGATAAGACTCATCGTTGTTTTTCAGCACCCTGAAAGACAACGATGAGCGACAGCTTAACGAAAACTTCAGGATGTCAACGCAGTTACACAACGATTATCGCTTAAAAGACGACTTTTGAGTGAATTCTGAGCGCTAATCGTGGTGTCTAAATGGGCCTTTACTCTGCCTCATCAATCAGGTATGCCTACTCATTATTACAGTGCATGGGAGAAGGAAAACCGCTCCGGCTCTCTACTGAAGCATGTTTATTGAATACACCTTATAGTCTGACGTAGGCTGGTCACATGCTCGCCTCGCCCCTGCAGCAGCCAATTAAATCCAAGTGTTTTGCAGCAAATAACAGTAAGGATATTGTGTGCGTTTTAATAAACATTGCATAAAGAATTTCTTGTCATTACATGCATTACCAGGAGCAGACTGGCTGTATGTTTATTACTAAATCTATGTATGATTCTTTCTATCTATATCTATCTATCTCATATCTATCTATCTATCTCATATCTATCTATCTCCTATCTATCTATCTATCTATCTATCTATCTATCTATCTATCTCATATCTATCTATCTATCTCATATCTATCTATCTCATATCTATCTATCTATCTATCTATCTATCTATCTATCTCATATCTATCTATCCCATATCTATCTATCTATCTCATATCTATCTATCTATCTCATATCTATTTATCTCATATCTATCTATCTATCTATCTATCCCATATCTATCTATCTATCTATCTCATATCTATCTATCTCATATCTATCTATCTATCTATCTATCTATCTATCTATCTATCTATCTGTCTCATATCTATCTGTCTCATATCTATCTATCTATCTCATATCTATCTATCTATCTATCTATCTATCTATCTATCTATCTATCTATCTATCTATCTATCTCATATCTATTTATCTCATATCTATTTATCTCATATCTATTTATCTCATATCTATTTATCTCATATCTATCTATCTATCTCATATCTATCTATCTATCTCATATCTATCTATCTATCTCATATCTATCTATCTATCTATCTATCTATCTATCTATCTATCTATCTATCTATCTATCTATCTATCTATCTATCTCCTATCTATCTCTCTATCTATCTATCTATCTATCTATCCCATATCTATCTATCTATCTATCTATCTATCTATCTATCTATCTATCTATCTATCTATCTATCTATCTATGATATTGCAGGCAAAGTTTCCATTCAATTTTATACTTCTTATATGAGCAGAGATCCCAATGATAAACTTTTTCCCACAGTTTACATATCACTGACTAGAGGCATAAATGTGAGGTTATTCCAATTGTGCGAGCCCATCTGCCCCGTCACGGCGACCTCATTCAGATGGGTCCCTACACTAAGACTAGATTTGTAGAAGAGGAGATACTCAGATGTGGCGTGTGTCACTTCTCCATGTGGCTCATGTCATCCTCTGTCAGAGCACAGAATCACATTGTCCTCTATATGCATCAATATGATGCAGAACCTTCTAATAACTGATCTAGTCTGCAGTTGTTACACGGCACACATTGTATCTATACACTTCTAGGTGGCTTTTATTGTACATTATGTGTGACATTCCAGCAGGAGCCTTGCTGTATGCTACCTTATATGAGAACACCAATGGACAGATAATACTGATGTGAGTGACTATACAGGTAAAGTATCACATTGCAATGGTAAAGCGTTCCCTGGGAATATATAAGTAGCTGCTAGATAAGCCATCACTAGAGCTAGAGGATATAAGAAGGTCAGAGTACATGTAGTGATCAGCTATGTATCTGCTACATAAATGCTACTTACATATAACCAGAGAAGCCCTATAAAGCCAACCAATTACACTGGAGATCTCCTATTCTACATATACAGTGTTAGCATAGGGACCCATCTGAATAAGGAACCCTGGAGGGCCCGATGGGAAGAGAAATGTCATTTACATCCTGCTCTGCTTATTTAGTGACAATACTGAGTGTAATTGGAAGGCTTTGTCCATTGCAGCTTGTCCTGTATTTTGTTTCTTCTAATTATTTTGCTAATGCATCCCTATGGGCAGCTTGATTTGTGGATTTCCCACATGGATGCCACAAATCAAATCTGACCATGGGCATTGGGCCTAAAGAATGCAAGACGGGTTGTAGCTCACCTTATTATGAAAGGAAGAAGTGAAGTTGCTCTCAGAAGAAGGCAGAGAGAAAGAGCTTTCCCATGAGAACAAAGTGTGGGGGTAAATAGAAGAACATTGCACATACAAGCATATAATATTAAACACGTTAACTGTTTAACTGCTGCTTATACTAGCAGGGTGCTATACCTTTCCCAGGCTAGGAGACTTAATACATATGTCCCCATATCCACTTAAAGTGTTTAGCTGCTGCTTATACTAGCAGGGTGCTATACCTTTCCCAGGCTAGGAGACTTAATACATATGTCCCCATATCCACTTAAAGTGTTTAGCTGCTGCTTATACTAGCAGGGTGCTATACCTTTCCCAGGCTAGGAGACTTAATACATATGTCCCCATATCCACTTAAAGTGTTTAGCTGCTGCTTATACTAGCAAGGTGCTATACCTTTCCCAGGCTAGGAGACTTAATACATATGTCCCCTTGTTCATTTGAATTATTTAGCTGCTGCTTATACTAGCAGGGTGCTATATCTTGTCCAGGCTAGGAGACTTAATACATATGTCCCCATATCCACTTAAAGTGTTTAGCTGCTGCTTATACTAGCAGGGTGCTATACCTTTCCCAGGCTAGGAGACTTAATACATATGTCCCCTTGTTCATTTGAATTATTTAGCTGCTGCTTATACTAGCAGGGTGCTATATCTTGTCCAGGCTAGGAGACTTAATACATATGTCCCCATATCCACTTAAAGTGTTTAGCTGCTGCTTATACTAGCAGGGTGCTATACCTTTCCCAGGCTAGGAGACTTAATACATATGTCCCCTTGTTCATTTCAATTATTTAGCTGCTGCTTATACTAGCAGGGTGCTATATCTTGTCCAGGCTAGGAGACTTAATACATATGTCCCCATATCCACTTAAAGTGTTTAGCTGCTGCTTATACTAGCAGGGTGCTATGTCTTTCCCAGGCTAGGAGACTTAATACATATGTCCCCTTATTCATTTGAACTATTTAGCTGCTGCTTACACTAGCAGGGTGCTATATCTTTCCCAGGCTAGGAGACTTAATACATATGTCCCCTTATTCATTTGAACTATTTAGCTGCTGCTTATACTAGCAGGGTGCTATATGTAATAAATATATGCTTTGTATGATGCTTTCAGGGACTCATATCATTATGTGGGGCTCTTTTTATGTCATGTGTTTTTATACTTGTGTGTATTTTTGTGTTTTTCACATTATTATATTTACCTGGCTTCCTATTGATCATTACTATGAAGGTCTTATGGAACTCCTCTTGTCCTTTGGCTCCTGTCATGGTCTCTTGGCGTCACTTGCTGTCGGCTCTATATCAACAAGATAATTTGGTATTTGTGACTTGGAGGCTGTGATTGCTGTGAAATATCTATAATACGGGGCAGCATTGACATGTTACCATAGAAATACCTTGATATCCTCAGAGATAAAGACCCAAAATCGGACTTACAGGTGAGGAGCCTGCGGGCAGCAACCTTCATATTGATGACCAGCAATCCTATTGGTGGTCGCCTCCTGACGTTACTATGGCAATATGAACAACTCTCGATTGATAAGGAAATACCTCTATGTCATGAGACTGCATGTACATTTACTATCTATATAGGATTGTTATTCTGACCCCTATTTTCTATAAAGAGTAAAAATATCAAGTAATTGGTAGTTTTGAGCTCAAATAAAATATATTACTAAATCTATATCCTGTATATGATACTTCATTCCATGTAACGATACAGCGCAGTGCACCTCCTCCCCCTCCATGCAGACTCTATTCTCCTGTTCCCATCTACTTACTGTATTGTTGGATGATGAAACGATGTATCATTTCTTCTAGTCTCAGATGTGTCTCCACCTCTTCAGAGTCAGTGCTGTTGCTCAGGTGGCAGCGAGAGTGATGTCATACCACTTATGATGAGGTCACAGTACTGGAGTTCTGCAACTGCTTAAAGTGGTATTACAGTAATATAAAATTATTCATAGTATTGGGCAGAACTATAGTTACAATCATAAGTATTCCACGCCCCCCCCTCCCTGCAAATTAGGTTTGTCAGGTTTACAGACTTTCAGCTGTAGGCTGAGGGTGCGGTCACACGAGCGTAGGCGTATTTACGTTCGCACGTGCGCAGCGTATAATCGCCGGAAAGAACGTTTTTCGCCGATCATGACCAGAGCTAGAAAGCGTATTATCGTTTGTTCCTACTTTGCAAACTACATTTTCGGCCATCGAATATGCGTTGGCGCGTATTTCGGTCGCGTATGTTCAGTTTTTTTTTCGGGTTGCCGTTTTTACGCGCCGTAAAATCGCCCGTGCGAACGAATACATTCAAAACCAACGCCTCAGATGGTCACGTATATACGATTGGGCGCAAAAACGCGCCGTTTATGCGCTCGTGTGAACGCACCCTGATACTACTGGGGCTACTGTGTGTGTGTGGGGGGGTGTCACTGTTACAATTGGGGTCTATATAAGGGATGGCTCAATAGATTGTTCTGTATGGAATTACATCATACTACAGGAGCGATTAAACCAACCCAAGTTCTTGTCCAGTCTGGGGACAAAAAAAAATAATAATGTAAAATTAATTAAAAATGTTATTGCTTATTAAAAAAAAATTAGAGGTAATAAAAGTAAAAACAAAAACCCTTTTGCCATTCTTATGATAAAAAAACAAATTTGTTATCGCGGCGTCCATAAAAGTCTGATCTATCAAAGTAAGGCATTATTTACCACGCACGTCGAGCGTCCTAAGGGCTTATTCAGATGACCGTATATTGGCTGGGTTTTCACGCCAATATACGGTGTCCTTGTCTGCAGGGGGAGGAGGATGGAACAGCCAGAAGCAGGAACTGAGCTCCCGCCCCCTCCACCATTTGCCACTATTTACAATGGGAGGGGCGGGACGGAGGCTAAGCCCAGGAGCTTAGCTCCGCCCCATCCCTCCTCTCCCATTGCAAATAGTGGCGAGGGGCGGGAGCTCAGTTCCTGCTCCTGGCTCTTCCATCCCCCCCCTGCAGACAAGGACACCGTATATCGGCTCGGCGTGAAAACCCAGCTGATATACGGTCGTCTGCATAAGCCCTAAGAGAAAAAAAAAAAAAGCCAGAATCACACTTTTTTTGGTTACCCTGTCTCCAAGAAAAAAATTAATAAAAAGCGATCAAAGAGTTGTATGTACTTCAAAATGGTACCAAGGGACATTACAGGAAGTCCCACAAAAAAAAAGAATGAGCCTCGCACAACTACGTCAACAAAAAAATAAAAACATTATGGCTGTCGGAAGATGGCGGCAGAAAATAATAAAAAATATATATATATATCTTTGCAAAAAATAAAAGTAGTACAAGAGAAAAAATACTCCATGAATTTGGTGTCATAGTAATTGTACTGATCCCCAGAATAAGGCTAGGGCTTATTCACACAAGCGATATTCTTACACGCGTTTTGTGTAATGCAGAATGCGTCACCCATTGTCTTCTATGGGATTTTAAAGGACATTGCAAGGAACTGGCGTACCGTGTGAATGTGCTGCTGGCTATTGAAATCAGTGGGAAACACTTGTGATCCTTTGATGTGAAACAAGCGCCTGAGGATCGCGATTTCATAGAAGTGACGCAAGGCATTTTTTAATAAAGAAGGCATTGCATCGGCGTGAAAATGCAACTTCTGCGCGATATCGCTGCCTTTTCTCACGGCGACTTTGTAGTGCTCTTTTGCTGGTATTTTTGGTGCGGCTTAAAATATAAGCCCTACCCCAAAAATAAGCCATGTCTTCATTAAGAATCACAATAAATGACCTAAGAGGCGCTACCCGCTCTGCTGCGCATCTCCTTCTGAAGCTGCGGCACTTGTTTGTAGACTTCTGGCAGCGCTTCCTGGTGAAGGAGTTTAAAAGCCCCGCCTCCAGGAAGCTCTGGCTCTAACATAGTAACATAGTATGTAAGGCTGAATGAAGACCATGTCCATGTAGTCCAGCCTGTCTATCCTACTGTGTTGTTGATCCAGAGGAAGGCAAAAAAAAACAAGAGCAGAAGCCAATTAGCCCTTTTGGGGGAAAATTCCTTCCCGACTCCCTAATGGCAATCAGACTGTTCCCTGGATCAACCCCTAATAGTTCCTACCTGCCTGTAAACCAGGATTGACACTTAACCTAAGACTTGTATCCTATAATGTCCTTCCTCTCCAGAAAGACATCAAGTCCCCTTTTAAACTCCTCTATGGATTTTGCCATCACCACTTCCTCAGGCAGAGAGTGCCACAGTCTCACTGCTCTTACAGCAAAGAACCTTTATTTTTGTGTTGGCGATTAAACCTGCTCTGATTGGTTCTTGAGCTGCTCATTCAATCACTGCAGAGCTCGATGAACAAATCACAGCCATTCAATGCGATGGCTGTGATTGGTTCATCGAGCCCTGCAGTGATTGGCTTTGCTGCAGCGCTCAAGAACCAATCAGAGCCAGCAATTCCTGGAGGCGGGGTTTTTGGAAAACTACAGAGCTGCGAAGAGAAGTGCGGCGGTGTGGATAGCGCCTGTCAGGTGATGTAATGTGTTATTTTTGTTTAGGCTGCCTGTCCACGGCCGGGATGGAATATCACTAGCGATATTTTGCCGCGGGGGAGGAGGGGGGAGCACTACCCTGGAGGATTGTGGCAAATCACGGCATGCTGCAATTTTAATCACGCGAGCGGATCATCGCTATGATTCTCCGCTTGTTAACGTTGGGCTGCCTTTTCATAGTTCTCCTATGGAAAGCGTCTCATGCGAGCTCCGCGTGCGATTTATCGCCGCTGATCTCGCGATGACACCTCCCCCGTGGACAGCCAGCCTTAATGTAGCCAGGGCTTATTTTAGGGCTCAAACAGTAGGATTTAGCACGATTTAGAAAGTCGCACGGTTTAGTCGCCGGCGTGACAGCTGCCTGAGCAGCGTCTTTTGCTGCGTCTTGCAGGAATGTTCGGCACTTGTGAACTCTTACACTAAATTCTCACGGGCGAGCGCCAACACGGTCCCAGAACCTCCGCTCGGTATCGTGCTGGCCAGGTGGGTTTTTTACTTAACTTCCAGTTTTTTTTATACAAAACAGCTGGCATCACTTCAATTAACTGGCGATCCGCCAACGCTTGGTTCACGCGTTTCAGTCATGTGACTAACTCCATTCGGAAGAGTTCATATCTGTGCGTCCCGGCTTAAGGGAGTCGTCCAACCAGAAGCGTCCCCCAGCTCTAGTAGAGGGGTCCTATATGGTGGCCCCCTCAGTGACCTCCATGTATTAGGAGAACCGCTCCGATCTCGGCAGGAGCCGCCATAATATCAGCTACACAGGGAAAACGGGCTGCTGCTTCTCAACCATTGTGAATAATTCATCTTGTTTTCCGGGCAAAGAGCAGCTGGGCAGCTAGTAATGGGCAGAGGTCGGCAGCACGAGGGCGACAGAGGGGGAGGAGTTGGCAGAGGTCGGCAGCAAGAGGGCGACAGAGGGGGAGGAGCCAGCAGTAAGAAGGCGGGGGAGGAGGAGGAGCCACAGGCAGCTAGAAGTGGGCAGAGGGTGGTGAAGGGGAGGAGCCGGCATTGAGAGGGCGGTGAAGGAGGAGCCTGCAGCTAGTAGTGCGTTGAGGGGGAGGAGCCGGCAGCTAGTAGTGGGCAGAGGCGCTGAAGGGGAGGAGCCGGCATTGAGAGGGCGGTGAAGGAGGAGGAGCCTGCAGCTAGTACCGTAGTGCGTTGCGGGGGAGGAGCCGACAGTAAGACGGTAGTGAAGGGGGAGGAGTCGGCAGTGAGAGGGAGGTGGCGGAGGAGGAGCCGCCGGGAGTGGCTGGAAGAGTGAGGAGCGTCTCCGTAGTTTCCTGGTCTCAGCTGACAGATGAGAAGCGCCCGGCTGCGGGCTGACCGCTCGGCTGAGCCATGGAGGACCTCGGGGGGCTGGCGTACACCATCTTCACGGCGTGGCTGGCCGTCATCGTCGTCTGCATCATGCTGCCCTCCATGTTCGGGGTGTCTCTGGGCATCTCTGAGGTCTACATGAAGATCCTGGTCAAAATGCTGGAGGTAAAGCGGCTCCCGACTCCACGGCGCAGTCCCTGCCGCACCGACCTCCCCGCTCCTGCAGCTGCCTGTCAGCGCTCGGGGCAGCGGACAGGCTCTCGGGATCCCCCCCGGTCTGGCACGGGTGACGTCACTCTTGTCAATGGGGATACCCTGAGGACTGCTGGAGGGACTAACAGTCAGTAATGTGTGGCTTCAGCCCCAACAGGTGGACGGCCGTTTGTAACCCCATACAGACCAGCTTATTTTGTGCCTTAACCCCTTAAGGACCGCCCCCCCCCCCTATTTTTTTTTCTCCCCCTTTTAAAAAAAAAAACACAAGTTTTATTTCTCATCGCCGTCGCTGTTTTTTGCGGAACGAGTTGTATTTTCCAGTTGTACTATAGAATGTGCTGAAAAACTTTAGAAAGTCTTAGAGTGAAATTGTAAGAAAAATAATTCCGCCATCTTTCGGTGCGTCGTGGTTCTACGGCGCACAAACTGCAACAACAATGACCTGATGGCTTTACTCTACGGGTCGGTGCGATTACTGCGAAATGTATATAGCACTTTATTTATTTATTTTTGCTGTACTACTTTTATTTTTTATTTTTCAAAGATATTTAATTTTTATAGTGGTTTTTTTTTTTTTTTTTTTTGTCGCCATCCTCTGAGCGCCCCCAGCTGTGCGATGTGCGTCCTGTAGTTTCCGTTGGTACCATTCTGGAATACATACAACCTTTTATTCCATTTTTTTTTCTTGGAGATGGTGGGGACCAAAAAAGCGCAAATCTGTCATTTTTAAAAAAAAATTTTCGGCTGACGTTCATCGTGCGCCGTAAATAAAGCTTTACTTTGATCAGACTTTTACGGACGCGGCGATACCAAATATGTGTGTGCTTTATTATTTAGATTGTTCTATTATAAATATGGCAAAAGGGGTGTGTGTTTGTGTGTTTTTTTTTTTTTTTTTTTTGTAGCGCTGTTGTATCGCGAGACAGTTGTACGTTTTTGTCACCCCTGTGAAGGCAGCCGAAGCCGCTTCTTTAGGTGCGTCGTGCGTATATTCTTCACGAGCGACCGTACCATTATGCTCAATTCACACAGGCGAACGCAATATCTGTTCAACTTGGCCAGCTATTGTGCCTGCCAGGTACGGGGTTTTTTTTCACTCGGATGCATTTTTTTTAAATGCAAAAAAAATATAATTTTTATGTGGGGAAATTGCATATAATTTTTTCTTAGTGGTGTTTTTTTTTTAAAAAAAACAGGGTTTTTTTTCTTTAAATGAAACAACTATTGAATTTTGTTTTTGTTTTTTTGTATTTGTTTTTTTTTTTTATTGACCACAATTTAAAAAAAAAAATTTTTAATTGACCACATATTTTTTTTTTTTTAGTCCCGCAGGGAGACTTGAAGATGTGATCGTTCGATCGCTAGCACAGTACACTGCATTTACTTAAGTAGAGCATTCTATTAAGCCTATGACAGCAGCCTATCAGACTCTGTAGGAGGCGAGGTCTAATAGGCTGAGTTAGGCCGCCTGCAGACGGGCGGGTCAGATCCGGTGGTGAGGATTCTCGCCGCGGGACTCGACCCGAGCGCCTGCAGGGACCAGCGAGTACTCGCCCGGCGGCTCCGGCTGTTTGATGTGCCGGCTTGCCATGCAGCTGGCGCATGCGCAAACCGGGGCCGGGTGAGTGACATTTCTGTGCAGAGCTCTGCGAGCCCCGCACAGAAATAAAGCATGCCGCGGTTTGTTTGCTGCGCGATATTTCGCGCGGCCAAATCACGGCCGTCGGCATAGGATTGCGTTTGGTAACGCAATCCTATGCAGGCTTCCAGCGGCGGAAATCCCGCCGCGGAATTTCCGCTCGTGTGCAGGCGGCCTTACATGGAAGCCTATTGGTACTTTGCTATTTGTATGTAGGGTTCCGATGGGTGACAGAAGGAGCTCCTCCACAGGTGAGTGCGAGTGAATGTTCACAGAACGATAACCGCAGACTCCCTGCGTATTTCATCCCTTCTTCTTTTTTTTTTTTTTTTGGCATGCGTAAAGACACAACATATTTAGGGCTTATTCAGACGACCGTATATCGGCCACATATTTACGCTGGCTGATATACGGCGTCCCTCTCTGCTGGGAGGGGGGGGGGGAGGATGGAAGAGCTGGGAGCCGTGCTCTGAGCTCCCGCCCCCTCTCCGCCCCTCTGCACTATTTGCAATGAGGGGAGGCAGCATGGGGGCGGAGCTAATACAAGCTGTACAAGCTTCAATCAGAATGTAGGAAGACGTCAGACAGTGGATTGGAAAGGGTTAAATGGGTGGTCCAGAAGAGGAGGGGCTACAAATAAATTAATAACCACCTCTTAAATCCACTATCCAGTGCAGATGCTCTAGCGGCTGCCAGTCGATGCCCGCCACAGCCAGTGGCCTCAGTGGGTATGTGCCATTCTTGCTCCCCCTGCCAAATGATGATTGATCACAGACAGCCACAACTCGCCGTAAAGAATGGACTGATGGGGATCACTAGCGCGTCTGCGGCGGATGGAGGGAGTGAAGAGGCGACCGGTGTGACTTGTTTCTTGCTGACGACTCTTTGAACAATGACGGCTCTTTCTAAGTTCGTTATCCTATATTGGCTTCTCCTCGGGGGTTAATATGGACGTATTGTTACAGCGTATTCCACGTGGGTTCCGTGCTGCATTAATCTGTCGTAGGCGGCCATGTTTTTGCTCACACCAATTGAGCAAAATAGGTGCACAAGAAAAATCGAATTTGAACCCCCTTCCTGGTTAGGGGTTCAAATTCCCCGCCTCCAGGAGTCACTGGCTGTGATTGGCTCTCAAGCTTCGCGGCTCAGCCAATTGGAGCCAGCGCTCGATGAACCAACCACAGCCATCCATTGGCTGTGACTGGTTCATCGAACGTTGGCTGTGATTGGCTGAGCTGTGACGCTCGAGAACTAATTGCAATTTGAACCCCTGACCAGGAAGCGTTGAGAGAATACTACCAGCGAGAGTCGGGGAGCTGCAGAGAAGGCATGGCGGAGTGAACAACGGCTGTTAGGTCATGTATGGTTTTTGGGCAGCCAGGGCGTATTTTCGAGGTGGGACTTCTATTTCAAGCCCGCCTGAAACTCCTGGCAAAATAGCGCTATGAAGTTTTGATTGGTTGAGAGATTATCGGTCAGCAGATCGCCGGTACGACCGTTTTCTATCCTCTTAGGCAGATTTGATGCCATTTTTCCCACAATGCAAATATATGAACCATCAACCATATGTAGAAAAGCAGAATCTTCTGGATTGTGGACCGGGCCTTCACTGCTGTTATTGGTTGTATACGGTATGTACGGTCTGACTCCTCCTCTAGGGGCGCTCTCTGACTTGTACAGCGCTGCGGAATATGTTGGTGCTATATAAAGAGAATCTACAGAAGTGACTGTAGAGCTAAAGCTGGTCTGTACACCATCGGTGAGCCTGAGTGATCTGTGTCCTTCCTCAGCCTGGACTCTAATTATAAACTGCCTACGCAACACACATTCCTGTTCAGACTTTGGATTTAACCCCTTAAGGACCAGGGTGTTTTGGTGCTAAAGGACCAGACTCTTAAGGATTATTAACCATGTGGTTGTTTTACTGTTATGTATGTATATATAATATATATTTATTTAATCCTTCAGCCACCAAAATTTTTTCTTTTTCGCACTTTGCCCCTGTAGCTGGAGCATCCATAGGAGCCCCAGTTACCAGGGAAAACATCCCCTGTAGTAAAATTAGTTGCTAGCAGAGCTGATCCTGGTCTGCGTAAGACCCTGCAGCTCTGCTGTAGCAAGGGGCGACTGGCAGTAACGTGATCGCTGGGACGATTAGCGCATCTAACACTTCTACTTTGATTCCCAAGTACATGGCGCTCATTGAGCGATATGTAGGCAGAGAAGGCAGAAGCGGTTAAAAAAAACTGCTTCTGCCTTCTCCTCCAGGTCCTTGGCTGTGACGAACAGCCAAAGACCCAACCTACTACTGCTAGATTCCAGCTTTAATCCCACACCACACTTTTGCTATCGGACAGATTAAAGCCCAGGGCCAATCGCTGTAAATTGACTGTGCTTGGGCCTTAAAGGGTTAAATACAGTCCTGTTCAGTAAACGGGTATTTTAAAAGGGTATTCCTATTTTCTAAAGCGATGGCACATAGCTAGGATATGGCATCACTTGATGATCTGCGGGGGTCCGACTTCTAAGAACCCCATGATCCTATGAAGAGGCTGCAGCCCTCTCGCTGTTCCCTGCGACCTGGAATGGAGTTGTGCTACAGTTTTTCTGCGCAGCAAGTGGCTGGGTTGCTGTGGGTCTATTCCTAAAGAATAGACTCAGAGCAGAGAAGAGCGAGCATACTCGGTAAGGCGATATACTCGAGAGAGCATCGCCTTTTTCGAGTACCTGCTGCCTTGTCCCTGAAGATTCGGGGGGGGGGAGGCCTCAGGGGTCGGGGGCTGTGCGGGGCAGCATGGGGGAGTGGGGAGGAGAGTGAGAGACCCCTCTCTCACTCCCTTCCGATTCCCTCCGCAACCCTCCGCTCACCCCCGCCCCCCCCCCCCCCCGAATCTTCAGGGACGAGCCAGCAGGTACTCGAAAAAGGCGATGCTCTCTCGAGTAGATCGCCTTACCGAGTATGCTCGCTCATCTCTACCCCAGAGCAATCCTAAAGTGATGGCACTGGTTAGCAGATGGTGAAAAATGAATAGCTTCTCTTCCTAATGAGCCCACCTACCTCTGCGATTCGGTTCCCAGCTTATTCGACCTCGTATGCAAATCGGCCAAGAAGAGTGGTTCTGATTCTTGAGCTGCCCAGCCGACCGCGGACCGTCTCTTGACATACACTATTTCCTCTGTCATGGTTGGCTCCGCAGATCACTAATTGCCGTGGCGGTTCTCAGCTGGATGGCTTCCCCCTGCAGATTTCTATATGGCATCCGATAACTTTGGAACCCATTTATGAAGGTAGCTGGGCTCGTTGGGAATAGAGGGGGCGTTAGAAGGGATTAATAACTTTTCTTCAACCACTTCAAGACTGTCAAATGCATATAAGTGTATATGAAACTCCATATACATGACTTGTGCCGGGTTTTCCACATACGGTCGCGTGAGCCCCACCTAAGTGAATGAGTATATAACATGCGCTATAGTTGGTTATTTTGCTATCCTAATCAATACAATTCTGTTGCCCCTCCTCTTCAATCTATGGGCCAATGGGATAAAGATGGCATTAGGAATTATTGCTTTGACTTGGACCCCATTGCCGCTATGGCCACACAAGCATAGGTGCGGTTTGTGTTCCATCCACTTGTTTCTTCACAATAACGGGAATGAATTCCTGGAGGAGGAATCTGGCTTTTTAAAGGGGTTGTCCCGCGCCGAAACGGGTTTTTTTTTTTTTCAACAGCCCCCCCCGTTCGGCGCGAGACAAACCCGATGCAGGGACCTAAAGAAAAATCCGCACAGCGCTTACCTGAATCCCCGCGCTCCAGTGACTTCTTACTTACCGGCTGAAGATGGCCGCCGGGATCTTCTCCCTCGGTGGACCGCAGGGCTTCTGTGCGGTCCATTGGCTGGAATCGGCATGTGACGGGGCGGAGCCACAAGGAGCCGCTCTTCGGCACGAGCGGCCCCATTCAGAAAAGAAGACAGGACTGCGCAAGCGCGTCTAATCCGGCGATTAGACGCTGAAAATTAGACGGCACCATGGAGACGAGGACGCCAGCAACGGAACAGGTAAGTGAATAACTTCTGTATGGCTCATAATTAATGCACAATGTACAATACAAAGTGCATTAATATGGCCATACAGAAGTGTATAGACCCACTTGCTGCCGCGGGACAACCCCTTTAAATTATAAAAAAAAAGATTCCCGTGGTTGTGGTGGTCAATAGAGAACAGTTGGGCAATGGGGCAGATGATTAATGTTGGTCATTAGGTTACTTAACGGTATTCTATATTTCTTTTCTTCCAGTGGGCAACTTTAAGAATTCAAAAGCGTTTTGAAGAACACAAAAAAATTCGAATTGTTGCATCCAATGGTAAGAGTTCAACTAAATATCACTGATACTGCATGATGGAGACTGCGATGCCAATTGTTATAAGGCAACGCTGAATGTGCTCCATATGGCGATACGATACAAGGGGGGGGGGGGGGGGGGGTTATAACTATAACTTTTCTCTCGACTTTAATGGCACTGGTGAGCTGTAACATTAAGACCACCTGTCTAATATTGTGTAGGGCTCCCCTTGTACTACCAAAACGGCTGTGATCCATCGAGCAATGGATTTGACTAAATCTGACCGTGTCCCATGCATGGTACCTGGCTCCAAGACCTTAGCAGCAGATCTTTTAACCCTTTCCAATCCACTGTCTGATGACATTCTGATTGAAGGCTGTACAGCTCCGATGTCAGAAGACGTCCAGCAGGGTATTCTTACTGTAGATTTACTCTGTTGTCGGGAGCCTCTCCAGCATGTCCCATACCGCAGTACTGGCTCTAGCCAGCAGATGGCGCCATTGTATAATGGCTGAAAGAGAAAGCCCCCTAGGAAACCCTGAATCAAAGTAGGATTGCAAAGGGTTAAAGGTGATTTTGCAGGTTTAGAATAACATGGTTGTCTGTTTTCTTGCAAAAAAAAAAAAAGCACCACCCGTGTCTATTGTTTCTCTGCTTTTGCAATTCACCTCTATTCAAGGGATTTGTGTTTGAGTTGCAATTCTACATACAACCAGTAGACAAGTGTGGCGCTGTACTTTAAAGAGGGGGGAAAAAAGCAGTCATGTTGCACTAATCCTGGGCAACCGCTTCTTGTCCTGTACGGTGGGGGTCTCCATGGATTGGAGTTACTTTTCTAGTACGTCTGTGGGGTTCTCGACCAGATTGAGATCTAGGGAATCTGGAGGCCAAGTCATCGCATTGAACTGTTTCTCATGTTCCACAAACATTTCCTGAACCGTTGCTGGACACCTTATTCTGCTACAGGAGGCCACTGACCTTAGTACTTACGACCCCCCCCCCTCCCCCGCTACCGATGTAATTATCGAAAAACCCATTTAACAGCCCAAAGCGAGCTGTAATAAACCAGACGCTGAGCGGTACATTGTGTGCTTCCTGCTCCTTGTCACACCCAAACCTATTGTCATTTGTTTTACTTTATAGCCAAATGTTTCTTGGCTTGGTGAAATCTCAGCACTCTGGTTATTTTCTGTCCTATACAATATTGGTCATACACCGACGTCTGTTGAACTACTAGTTTCAGCATTTTTTTCTTCTTTTTGAACCTTTTTGTGGTCCCATTATTTTGATTACAGTAGTTAGACTTACAAGAATGTTTTTAGGATTTACTTGGAACTAACTTATTAAAGGTGTTGTCCCGCGAAAGCAAGTGGGGGTATACACTTCTGTATGGCCATATTAATGCACTTTGTAATGTACATCGTGCATTAATTATGAGCCATACAGAAGTTATTCACTTACCTGTTCCGTTGCTAGCGTCCCCGTCTCCATGATGCCGTCTAATTTCAGCGTCTAATCGCCCGATTAGACGCGCTTGCGCAGTCCGGTCTTCTCCCTTCTGAATGGGGCCGCTCGTGCCGGAGAGCTGCTCCTTGTAGCTCCGCCCCGTCACGTGTGCCGATTCCAGCCAATCAGGAGGCTGGAATCGGCAATGGAGCGCACAGAGCCCACGGTGCACCATGGGAGAAGACCTGCGGTGCATCGTGGGTGAAGATCCCGGCGGCCATCTTACTAAGGTAAGTAAGAAGTCGCAGGAGCGCGGGGATTCGGGTAAGTACTGGACGGTTGTTTTTTTTTTACCCCTGCATCGGGTTTGTCTCGCGCCGAACGGGGGGGCTATTGAAAAAAAAAAAAACCCGTTTCGGCGCGGGACAACCCCTTTAAGTCTACTAGCTCTCTAAAGTTTTATCTTTCTAGATATATCCCTAAAACAACAACAAAAAAAATCTCCAAAAATGTGATCAAGCTATAATACAACGTGCAAAAGTTCTTTTGCTAGTTGCTCTTGTAGACTACATTAATTTAAACAGCAGCGGTATAGTTCTGCCTCTTCTTGTAGTTTATAACTATAACCAATATAGTAAACAAAAATTTACCAGGACCCATTACTGCAGCTCTGAATGCAAGTTTCTATCTTCATCTCCTAAAATTCAGGAGGACTGAAGTGTTGGCGGTATGACCTATGCTGCTGAGAGTACCTGGGAAGGGCTGGAGCGAACTGGTTATTGGAAGCCCTTGGACAGTTGGCCCATTTTACCCGGTTGCATGCCGGCTCTGACTGTAATATTAAATTAGACATATATTGTAGCGCAGGTAAAGATCTGAACTTCCTGACCTGTGCTAGGATCAGGGTCACCTGAGCATGAATACCCAATTCTCAAACAGGTTTTCGTTCTTGACAGTTCCTACTTAACAGACCCTTTAATACTGTCCAAACAGGGTGGAAATGGGTCAAGGTATTCCTGTTATCAAAATGCTGATGGCAGCATTTCAATCTGTGTTTGTTCTTATGTGTGATGACTAAATCTAAGATATGTAGAGAGAACCTTTGTGTTGCAGTTTATGCACAGAGGTCGGTTTCGAACTGTTGAGAATCTTGGTGCATTGCAAAACTCACAAAACTTGCATGAACATGAACCCCATTCTTTTTAATGGAGTCATGCACATGAGAATCGCAGTGGCATGTTTTATCTTTTGGCGGTCCTTGGAATGCATGCCCATTATTTTCAATGGGACATTAAAACACATTGCATGCTATGCGAGATTTCCCATTGAAAACGGTGGGAAACACTAGGGCAGCATCCGTAGATGTTACGGTGGCTCTACCATCCCCTCCCCAGTTCCGGGTAGCACGGGACCTGTCGATGTCGCCACATGGGGAGGTCACAGAAAAATAAACAGGGATGGCAACCGGGAAAAGTTACTTGAAAGTCTTTAGTTGTCACGGGTGACGCCACCATTCCTTTTCTTTGGTGCGACTCGTCTTTGGAATAAACGGAGTTTATGCAAAGTAGTACTTTTCTGGACACGGCGTGAACAGTCAATATCCACCTTACTGAACAACACAGAATACAATCCAATGGTATAATTTGGCAAAGCAGCAGTGGAGGAATACGGGGCATCCATACAAAGTCCACAGTCCAGTTATCTGTGTCTTGCTTACTGTCCTGGAATAAAAGCTCTCAACACTGGCTTGCTCTTAATAACTCACTGGATACTTGCATGCAAACAACTCCTTTTCCCCTTGTACTCATCATGAGCACTGAAGACACTTGCAATTACATCCGCGGAGGACATGCATCCTGAAATCTCTCGGCCTCCTCCATCTTCTCCACACTCAGAATGAAGGTGTCTGAGCACGGGCAGACTCTCACTAACTCCTTGCTATCCTTCTCTCTGCCTCTCTCCTTGCAAACATATGTAATATGATCATGTGATACACGCAAGATACATTTGTATCTTTTGTTATCAGTGGAGTTATGGAGGGCCCCTCCATAACTGTATGCATGCATTTGTCTTGTCAGTGTCTTCTATGTTGCAAGAATGGTGTGCGTTGACTAGCTGCAGCACTAAAAGGCTTACCTGTCTGGTATGTGAGCTGACTGTCTGGAAAATGTATCCGTTTGTCATGTGACCTTATGAGATATATGTGCTTAGAAGGGAGTTCTGGGCTGAAAGCATTCTGTTCTGGACCTGCAGCAGAGAGGTCTTCAGGAGTTTCACACGATACGTCCGTGCGTTATGTGGTCGGCCACTCGGTTCTACTGCTGGGGAAATATATGGGAAGGCCTGTGTCTTCCTATGGCCATCACAGCTGCTTGTGGTCGATAAGGTAGGCAGACATCTTTTGAAGAGAGGTTGACTTCATGTGGCAACCCCATGGAATGATCAAAGCTTTCAGATGCTCATAGGCAAAATTTTAATCAAGAATACATAGAATAGACTAAAATGTAAAGTTTCCCTAACCTTATCATGTATGTGTATATATAAGGAATAACCCCGTGCATCACTTGAATTCAGTCTTGTTTCACCCTATTCCCCTCAGTGAACTCTCTCTAATTCTCAGTTCACACTGAGCTGGTGGGTATAGATTACCTGCTATGATGGCTCCCATATTCTGCACGCAGACAGAAGAGGAGATTCTGCTTTTCACCATCTTCTTGGCCCTCCAGCAAATAGCATTTTTTTTCATCCACATGTAGTCCGCTGCCAGCATAAGGACCCATATTTATTCTATGTGGTAACACACCATGGTTGAGGTTGTTCACGCAGTCCTTGTGGAAAAATAAAAAAAACCTCATCACATGCACTATGCTGATCCGTTTTACGGACAAGACTCGCCTAATAAAGTCAACGGGGATAGGAAAAAGATGAACACTTTGATACTGTCCAAGGAATTACGCAAGTGTGCACCTAGTCTTAAACATAGAGAGAAGCAGCAACATTGAGAAGTACTGAGCAGTGGAGCTGTGATTCAGTAGCCGTGAGATAGGAAAATTGTATAAGCTGCAGCACCATGTATGTCTTTCTGCAACTCCCCCTTTTTTTTTCACCCTCTGCTGTAATTTGTTCTGTCACTGAATTTAGTATTACTGTCTACCAAAATCCAATCTGACTGACTCTTCTAACTTACTGAGACAAAGGAATCTAGTAGCAGCCACCGCTTGTGCAGCATGTATTACGGAGAGGAGAATGAGCGTCCGCTGGATCCCTGCGCCAATGCTGCTGTCCAGTGCAGATCACCGGTGGAGCTGGTCGGCTGCATACAGATATTGTAAATCTGTGGTCCTGTCCAGTGAGGGGGCTTTATCTGGGCAGGTGCCTCCAGGTCAGCATGTCCAATTACTTGTATGCAGGAAGGGATGCCTCACCTTTCACTAAAATTTTTTATTTTTTTTTCTGGTTGTCAATTTAGGGGTGGGTCCGTTGCGTACTCCGGCTGTTAATGCCGTACAAGTTAAGACTCGCTTGTCCCGAGAGTTTAAGAACTGGTTTCTCCTTTGGCTCCATATAGTCCCAGCGTTCTCACACTCAGCAACTCCCACTCATGTAAAGTCTAAAGAGCATTGTTATAAATAGCAAGTCCATCCAGTGTTGTGTGCAGGTACTCGGCTCCTGCGACCTCGGGGCCGTACTCCGGCCTACACGCCTTTGTTCCAAACACATGGGTATGTGCAAGAGGGAAGTACATTAAAAGTATCTGGCGAGAACAGAAAAATAAACTAGCTGCAGTTGGCAGTGATCCCAATCCCGGGTTTAGGGCGCAGCAGAGCGTTGTACCATGGCGGAGTTGGCACTTGTGAAATAAAGGAAGATATGCTGGCCTCCGAACTTACTATTGCTGCCATCATATGATAGTATTGAACTCTGTCCTTCAGCTCCCGAGCACCAAGGGCATCTGCTTACTCCATGTGTGAAAGAGGCAGAAATCCAAGGCTGCTCCTTCATGCACTCAAAAAAAAAATATATATATATATTTTTTATTTTTTTTCCAAAATTGTCGCAATGCTCTTTAAAGCGGATCAGTCGGGTTAATATAGTACAGAAGTAGTGATCTGCTATATAGCTCAGAGCGCTGAAAGAATACATCAAGCTTATGGTTAAAGCTTGTTCTCATGGGCCTAAGTGCTTTTCGGCTGTGCGAATACGCCACGTGTTAGTGTGTCCGAAATGCACTTTCGCCCGCGTATTTTGCCCGCTCCGCTGTGTATTTGTGAGTCAAAATACACCGCGTGTTTGTGCGCACAAATATACGCGCACAATTTGTTTTGTGCATATGTGCGCTGTAAATACGTAGGTGTTCTGCGTATGTCGCGCACGTTTATACAGGTCCAATGATTTCAATGGACTTTTGCGCTGCACACAATAGAACACTATGCATATTTTTTTGGCACGACCGCATTGTGTATTCAAAATATAGTATTAATCATCATTATCTTTATTTGTGTAGCACCAACTTATTCTGCAGCGCTTTCGAGGCACATGGGGAACACAATACGAAAATTACAGAAGTTGCGTATGGTATTCAATTGTTTGGAAGCAAAGGGGGTGGGTGATACAGAAGGTACAAGAGGGAGCACAAAAATGAGACAATAGCGTGATATTCAGATTTTAGGACACAAACTGGGTAGGGCTAGTACAGGAGGTATGGGGCAGGAGGTGTATGTGATGGGCAAAAGTGGAAAGCTATAGGTAGGGGCAGGGGGCATATTATGGGGGTGAAGGACTAGATGAGGAGGTTTGCTATGCTACTTTGAAGAGGTGCGTCTTTAAGGCGTGTCTGAAGTTTCATGTGTCGGCGATTGTCTGGATGTTTTGGGGTAAAGCGTTCCAGAGGATGGGTGTTGCTCTAGAGAAGTCCTGGAGGCGAGCATGAGAGGCTCATATTAGAGGGGTGTTTAGTCGGAGTGTGTTAGCAGAGCGGAGCACGTGGATGGGTGATGTATGGACAGGAAGGAAGCGATGGTGGCGTGGCGCGGCGCCATGGAGGGCATTGTGTGAGGGTGATGAATTTGAATTGAGTCCTGTAGTGTTTGGATAGAAAGATGAGTCCAGCTGCCACATTTAGTATGCATTGGAGAGGGGAGAGTCTGGTGCGGGAAAGACCAATCAGTTGTAGTAGTTGGGTCAGGAATCGATGAGGACGACTAGTGTCTTTAGCGTGTCAATGGTGGGAGACGGCCAGATTTTAGCAATATTTCTGGGGTGCAGGTGGCATGTTCGGGCCAGAGATTGGATTTGGGGGATGCGGGCATGCTGTCTGGGGGTTATGATGGTGCCAGATACTCATATGGAGATGTTGGGGTGGTTGAGGGAGGTCAAGTTTGAGAAAAGGGGAGGTCGTGGTGTTAGAGACAGTGGACAGACAGTCGGTGATGTCTTGGAGTAAAGGTGCAGAGATGTCACAGGAAGAGGTGTACAACTCGGTGTCGTCAGCATAGAGGTGATATCGGAGGCCAAATCTGCAGATGGTGAGTCCGATTGGGGCTGTATAGATAGAGATGGGGGCCAAGGACTGAGCCCTGTGGGACCCCAATAGCAAAAGGAGGGTAGGATAGGAGATGGAGCAAGCGACGGAGACGCTGAATGAGCAGTCAAAGAGGTAGGAGGGGAACCAGGAGATCAATGTCCATTTAGGTTGATAGAGCGAAGCATAGAGAGAAGGAGGTTATGGTCAACAGTGTCAAGGAGGATTAGTGGGGAGTAGTCGCCCCTCGATTTGGCCGTCATCGGGTCGTCTGATAATTTTGTGAGGGCAGTTTCAGTCGAACGTAGGTGGCGGAAGCTGGACTGGAGGGGGCCGAGAAGAGCGTTATCGGAGAGAAAGCATGTGAGGTGGGAGTAGACCAGCTGTTCAAGTAGTTTAGAGATAAAGGGGAGGTTAGAAATGGGTCGGTAGCTGGCAGCGTAGGTCGGGTCAAGGGTAGGTTTCTTTATCAGTCGGGATATCATGGAGTGCTTGAATGAAGAAGGGAAAATACCAGAGGTCAGGGAAAGGTTGAAGATGGTGGTGAGGTGGGTAATGACAGCCAGGGAGAGGGGCCGGAGGAGTAGAGAGGGAAGAGGGTCACTAGCGTAGGTGGTGGGGTGCGCAGCAGAAAGCAGTCTTTAGATTTCTTTCTCTGTCGTTGGTTCAAGTATAGGTAGTAAATGAGTGAGTGATTCAGTGCTGAAGAGACCAGGATCAGGGCTGGCCGTGTAATGTTCAGAAACTTCTTTTCAGGTTTTTTTTTTTTCTTTGAAGTGGGCGGCTACGGAGGCCTGTTCTTTGGGACCGAGGAGTGAGTGAAAGGTGTTGAAGAGTCGTTTGTGGTTTTGGAATAGTGATGAGACGAGGGAGGTGAAATAGACTTGCTTGGCATGGTGGAGGGAGAGGTTGTAGGTTTTAATCATATGGGCTCCATTCACTACTACGTATTATGCACGTTTAAATTTTGCGCGTGTAATTTAGAGGTGTAAATACGCCAGCGAGGACAAGCCCTTTGGATCCGGAGCAGTGGCTGACGGGCTTCTGTGCACATGTGTACGCAGCAGCCTGTTGTCACCGCAGAGAAGGGAGGTGCAGCACTCTCAGCAATACTTAGGGGATTCATACTTAGTCCTAGTAGACTAGTAAGAGAACAAGGCCGGCTCGATTTTCTTCACCATTCAGTTCACAATTTTAACCCTTTCCAATCCACTGTCTGACATCATGATCCACTGTCTGACGTCTTAAGACATTATGATTTAAAGGGGTTGTCCCGCGGCAGCAAGTGGGTCTATACACTTCTGTATGGCCATATTAATGCACTTTGTAATGTACATTGTGCATTAATTATGAGCCATACAGAAGTTATTCACTTACCTGCTCCGTTGCTGGCGTCCTCGTCTCCATGGTTGCCGTCTAATTTTCGCCGTCTAATGGCCAAATTAGACGCGCTTGCGCAGTCCGGGTCTTCTTCTCTTCTCAATGGGGCTCGGTGTAGCTCCGTGTAGCTCCGCCCCGTCACGTGCCGATTCCAGCCAATCAGGAGGCTGGAATCGGCAATGGACCGCACAGAAGAGCTGCGGTCCACGGAGGTAGAAGATCCTGGCGGCCATCTTCAACCGGTAAGTAAGAAGTCACCGGAGCGCGGGGATTCAGGTAAGCGCTGTGCGGTGTTCTTTTTTAACCCCTGCATCGGGGTTGTCTCGCGCCGAACGGGGGGGGGGGGGGGGGTTGAAAAAAAACAAAAACCTGTTTCGGCGCGGGACAACCCCTTTAAGGCTCTACAGCTCTGATGTTGGATCGCGTCCGTCGGGGTTCTCTTACTGTATATTGCCAGCCTCTCTGCTGTCAGAGCCTATCCAACGTCACCTCATGCAGTACTGGCTTTAGCCAGCAGATAGCGCTGTTGTATAATGGCAGAAAAAGAGGAAGCTCCCTAGGAAAACCAGGATACAAATTGGATTGGAAAGGGTTAATATTAAAAACTTTCTTTTTGAAGAATTCAGACTTTTTGAGACAAGATGGTATATTGGACGCTTTCTTGAAAGTTGGAGTTTGAAGTGTTTGAACTCTGACACTAGCTTATAAACCGTCAGCTAGTCTTCTCCCAGACAGATCAAAAGGACAACCGTGACTCCATGTAAGGGTGGCTTTGGATGTGAACACTTAGTTTTATCCATGAAGCCACATACTTTACAAACTAAGTTTAACTGTTTAGCTGGTCGCATGCGTGGAGTGTGTAGAGTGCAATATGTAAGGGGCATGGCTGGCCCTCTAGAAGTCCTCATCGGAAGACCTCTTTCTGATATCTCAAATATAAATGGATCAACAATGGGGGTGTGGGGGGTAATGGGCCGAACTAAATGGACATGTCGGGGTTTTTTCTCAGTTAGTCCAACTGTAGGAGTGGTGACAGAGACAGCTATAAGCCGCGAGGCTTGTTGGATTTTTGCTTTGAAGAACAGGCACCTTGCCGACCTTAAATCATACTTACAATTTGACTAATAGTCTGTCTTGCTCATACGCATTTAGTATGTATGTATGTGTTATATTTATTATATTTGATTTTGTTAATTTAGTTGGTGCAAGCACTGGGTTCACCAATGTCTTGCCTTCGTTATGCAAATCGGTAGCATG
The DNA here is from genome assembly GCF_035609145.1 of Eleutherodactylus coqui. Lineage (NCBI taxonomy): Eukaryota > Metazoa > Chordata > Amphibia > Anura > Eleutherodactylidae > Eleutherodactylus > Eleutherodactylus coqui. Next base: position 214,945,069 of record NC_089843.1, read on the forward strand.
TGACCTGGAGTTATATCGCGGGCAAACAGATTCCCCTTAGCCAGTGGAGATCAGAACGATTATGACGTTCGTCGTTCAGTTTCTGCATGCAGAAAACTGAATAAAGGATAGACTGTCCACTTACTGTGAATGAAGGCGGGTGGTCCGGAATGACTTCCCGACGCTCCTCCTCCATTCACCAGCGATGATCATTCCTGTGTATAAGCAACGGGAACCATTCTTGCTGGGACCACCTGTTGGGCATCAGCGCTCAACAGGTTATGGCCCTTTAATATGGGACGACCTATGATTAAGACCAGTCAGAACGTGTAAGGGAATTTGAAAACGTCCAAAAATTGAATAGTTTTAACTTAAAAAAGATGCAGAAAACCTTAACACTCCTTTTTTTTTTTTTTTCTTCACAAAGTCATCATTGAGAGAGACGAGTCCCCAATGGAGACGGAGATCGTGGGCTTGCGGCAAAGCAGAAGCCAGTTCTTGCAGCGAGGCGATTTTGAGTTGTCGGACGTGTTCTACTTCTCCAAAAAAGGTTTTGAGGCTATTGTAGAAGACGAGGTGACCCAGAGGTTCTCCTCCGAAGAGCTGATATCATGGAATCTCCTGACCAGGACAAACAACAACTTTCAGTATCTTAGTTTTCGTGTGACTCTTATTTGGGTCCTTGGGGTTTTTGTACGTTACTGCATTCTCCTACCTCTACGGTAAGACGTCCCCTACTCCTAATCAGCCTTATTCTGCTCTTTGTCTTCTGCTCAATGTGAGAACTTTAGTTTTTGTTACTTTTCAATGTTTACATAGTTGCTATTGTTGCGTGAACTGAAGTTCTTCTACTCGTGGGAAGTCCTGCCGCTGGCCGGTGTGGAGAACACGTCTGCTAGGGACTATATGTGATATGAAGGGAGGACCAGAGGAGCCTCCTCGCCCACATTACAATAAAGGACTATGAATTTATGAACTTTATACCTGCAATTTCTTTTAATTCTCTCTGATGATAAAAATTATCTACATAGGCAATCAGATGTTGGCATCGGCACATTCTTGTGTTCAGATACGGGCGTGGGGAGGGGGGGCACCCACCACTGTTGGCCATTTCCAATCCTTAGTTACACAACATTTTTGTTGCATTATAACCGGTCAAGTTTTAATATATAATCGACTTTTTTATACACTTTTTTTTTCTTCTTTTTTAGCCTCTTTGCTTTCTGGACTTTCTGAACAAATCTGTAGTATAAAGATCTTTTGATCCTCCATTAGAGGAACGGGGTTGGGTTGTTGGATACGTTGGATGATTGGCCAGTGATAGAAAAGAAAATTGTGGAGAAAATGCTGATCTAAAATCTACAAATGCCCTTTTTTTTTTTTTCTTTTTTCTTAGGCCCATGTAGCCAGGGCCTTAAACTGGGCCTGTCATGACCTTTGAACCCCATAAACTAACATTACAGGGCTCAAAGGTCAGGTAATGGGGAGCGGCGTTTCCTACTCAATGGGTGTCCCATTACTACGCTGTGTGCGTTATTCCTTTTCCGGGCGCCCAATGAGTATGTAACGCCGCTCCCGTTCCCTAACCTTTTGAGCCCCATAAGGTTGTTTAAAGGGTTCCATGGTTCTGACAAGTTCCGTTTAATTACATTTCTGATTGGGTTTTTCAGCTCAGGCTTTTGGTTCGTCTTGTCAAATTCAAGTGTATCTTGCAGTTCTGTCTTTGAGGCAAGTGCCAGATTATCAGCGTCTTACTTTATGGTTGCCAGATTAAAGGAGCTTCACATTCAGTATTAGACATTCTAAAATTAGTGGGGCGTATAAAAATGGAGTTTAAAAAAATTCTACTTTTCTTGAACGAAGGCTGGTAGCCGTCGCTCCTGTCGAATGTTTTTAGAATATGATGTGTTTGCTCCGTCTCCCTGAAGGGGGCAGCACTGGAGTCTAATACTTTGTTCTTCTTGTATCCCTTATTTACTGAAGCTTGTGTTTTGTGCTGCCTGTTACCTGCTGTTATAAACCCCGCACCTGCTTCACTCTGTTCTAGGGTTACGTTGGCGACCATTGGGATCAGCTGGTTGGTGATAGGAGCGACACTTGTTGGGCAGCTGCCAAACGGCAGGTAAGCACATGTTCGGAGGAGAGAACTGTTGCCTATGTACGCTGCTTTACAAACCTGTAATTTCTGTAAAGCCAATGTGATCACTAGCAAAAGTGCAGATCGATTTATTTACCTAAAATTCATGTTTTTGTGCTGGAAAATCCTTCTAGAATGTTGGCTCTGGGGTCTCCCTTCCTTCTAATATTCTGTCCACTGCCTGTTCTCCAGTAACAAGGACCCTAAGATGGGTTACGGGAAGTGGAGATGGGTGTTCTCATGCTGCCCATAGAAGTGTATGGAGGAGGAAGAAGCTGCTCCAGAGGAAAAGGGAAGCAAGAGACTCACAGTTGTTGTAGCAGTTGGTTTACAGCTACTGAAATCACACATACACTGCTCATTACTACTGTATAATGTCCTCTATGGACGGTGGATAGTGCAAACCACGGTTTTCCCCAGAGCCATGTATGGATATGAAAGCTGGACTGTGAAAAAGCGGATAGGAGGATTGATGTGTTTAAGCCATGGTGGTGGCGAAAGCTGCTGCGTATTCCCTGGATGGCGAGAGGAACAAACAGAGAAGTCCTGAATCATATAAGACCCAGTGTATTACTGGACAGGAAGATGACCGGCTGAGGCTAACAGAGGACAAGATGGCCACGCTCAGGCTCACGTATTTTGGCTATGTAAAGCGAGCAAAGTCACTAGAAAAATCTATGATGTTTGGACAGATCAATGTCAGAAAAAGACCTGACGCCAAAGAGCATGATGGCCGATACTGTCAGAGCTGATACTGGCATGGATATCACACAACTGAAAGAAGCAGTGCAAAACTGAAAACCAGGGAGGGAGGGAGCCTTTGAGGGCACTGAGGGTCATAAACTGACAACAACATCAACGTCCTCTATAGTGCTCTTATGTGCTGTAGAGAAATGGAGAAGATGTCCTACACTATGTGTGCAGCTAGTCTCCACCCTTCAGCTCATAGTAAACTGAGAATAAGGCTATGTTCACATGGGAATATCCGCAGTGCAGTTGATGAACAGTCCTGAAGTCTCAGCTAATAGTGCATTTTTTTTATTTTTCGGTATGGATTTTAGTTCGATTTCCGTTCATTTACTCAACTGCATCATTGGAGGAAAAATGCGGATCTGCACTAAAACCGACAATGCAACCAACCCTCGTGGAAACACTTGGGGAAAAAAAACAAAAAACAATACTCACCTAGCAGGCGGCATCCGGATCCCTCCCGCTGGCCTCTGCAGTTCCGGGCAGGCTTGCTTGCAGCTCTCAACGTCAACAGAACATCACTTGCTAATAACCAATCACAGCCATTTAATGCGATGCTGTGATTGGTTCATCGAGCACTGCAGTGATTGGCTAAGCCGTGGCACTCAAGAATCAATCGGAGCAATTGCTTGCTGGATTCGGGGTTTACAGAACCTGTTACCAGCAAGCAATGTTCTGTCGGCGGTGAGAACAGCAAGCAAGCTGCTTAACTGTGGAGACCAGCGAGAGGGACCCGGATGGCGTCTCCTAGGCAAGTATAAGACGCCCCCTGAAAATAAGAACCTGTGACTCTTTTGGGACAAAAATGAATATAAGACATGGTCTTATTTTTGGGGAAACCCTGTATGCAACAGTAGCCTAATGTCTAAGGACATATGTAATCTATCAGAATTGTCCACAAGGACCTAAAAATAGTTTGTGTTTTTTTTGTTTGTTTTTTTACTAGAGAATTAACATCGCAAAACTGATTTTCTTTTGTTACAGGGTTAAAAACTGGTTAAGTGAGAAGGTCCATCTAGTCTGCTGTCGCATTTGTGCCCGTGCGCTCTCCAGCGCCATTCAGTACCATAATAAGTGAGTCTAAATCATGGAACTTTTTGGAATTCATCAGCCACCATCTCCATGTGCATCTGAAGATCCTTTAACGAACTACAATATAAGTAGATGTATACCATCCTAAACTAGATGTAGGAAAAATCCAGTAAACATCCAGATGTAGTTCGGAAATTGCATGGCATCATACTCAATTGTGTGAATGTTTATTGAATGTTCTCTTGCAGGGGTGTCACTCATTGTCACCGAGGGCCGCATCAGCCTTATGGCTGCCTTCAAAGGGCCGATTGTAATTGTAAGACTGTATATAGTAATAGTGGCCCCTGTTGTGGCCCCAGTAGGTAATGTCCCTTTATAGGTGACCCAAGTAGTACCTCCCATAGTAGTCCCGGTAGTGATAGTGCCCCCTATTGCCCTCTGTCTGGCAGTATCCTCACAGGCGTTCCATTCGCCCAGCCTGCAGCCCTGATGGTGGCAGGTGCTGCTGAGTCTGACCGCTGACCTCTTCCCCTCAGTGTCTGCGCTGCGGACAGGATGGTGCATGCAGCCCCCCGAGGAAAGAGGTCAGCGGTCACAGACCCTGCAGATTTTTCAGAAGTGAGTAAATGGGGTTTAATAAACCCCATTCACTAATATCATACTGTATTTAGCTACGTCCATATGAGATGAACCTTTTATAATATGCAGGTAACACAGGAGGGTCTGACATCTACAAGTAAGAGCAGTGGCACTATGAATGAAGTATTCTTGTTGGGGAGCTCGATTACAGGTCGCCTTCACACTGGCGAGAAAATTGTGCGAGATTTGTGCACTGCGAGACGCACAAACATGAACCCCATTCTTTTTGAATGGTATTGTACACATGAGAGGTTTTAAGGCACCGCGATGCCATGGGAGAGACAAATCACAGCATGTTCTTTGTAGCTGCAAGATCTCGCAGCGCTACCCCATTGTTTCCAATGAGGCCAGTGGCAGCAGCGCCGGCCCCACTGAAAACCATGGGAGAACTCCCCGATCCTCTGCCGCAGTGAGGGATTCCCTTAACACCCGAAAATGCCTCAGATCCACGTGGCTTGCACGTGGATTGCTAGGGCGATATTGGGCTGTGATTCACGGCCCGATATCGCCCTCGCCTGTGTAAAGGAGCCCTCAGAGCGAATATCTGGTGCAGCAGTAGCTCATGCAGGCCCATTCAGTACCCAGTACTTGTTGACTTCAGTGTATTATATACTAAGCAACTGGTCTAACTCGCTACAGCTGTAAATTGCAGTAAATGTATATACTGCAAGTATTGGGAAGTGCAAGGAGGTCCAGCACCAAGTATTGGGAAGTGCAAGGAGGGCCTGCACCAAGTATTGGGAAGTGCAAGGAGGGCCTGCACCAAGTATTGGGAAGTGCAAGGAGGGCCTGCACCAAGTATTGGGAAGTGCATGGGGGGCCTGCACCAAGTATTGGGAAGTGCAAGGAGGGCCTGCACCAAGTATTGGGAAGTGCAAGGAGGTCCTGCACCAAGTGTTGGGAAGTGCAAGGAGGTCCTGCACCAAGTGTTGGGAAGTGCAAGGGGGTCCTGCACCAAGTGTTGGGAAGTGCAAGGAGGTCCTGCACCAAGTGTTGGGAAGTGCAAGGGGGTCCTGCACCAAGTGTTGGGAAGTGCAAGGGGGTCCTGCACCAAGTGTTGGGAAGTGCAAGGGGGTCCTGCACCAAGTGTTGGGAAGTGCAAGGGGGTCCTGCACCAAGTGTTGGGAAGTGCAAGGGGGTCCTGCACCAAGTGTTGGGAAGTGCAAGGGGGTCCTGCACCAAGTGTTGGGAAGTGCAAGGGGGTCCTGCACCAAGTGTTGGGAAGTGCAAGGGGGTCCTGCACCAAGTGTTGGGAAGTGCAAGGGGGTCCTGCACCAAGTGTTGGGAAGTGCAAGGGGGTCCTGCACCAAGTGTTGGGAAGTGCAAGGGGGTCCTGCACCAAGTGTTGGGAAGTGCAAGGGGGTCCTGCACCAAGTGTTGGGAAGTGCAAGGGGGTCCTGCACCAAGTGTTGGGAAGTGCAAGGGGGTCCTGCACCAAGTGTTGGGAAGTGCAAGGGGGTCCTGCACCAAGTGTTGGGAAGTGCAAGGGGGTCCTGCACCAAGTGTTGGGAAGTGCAAGGGGGTCCTGCACCAAGTGTTGGGAAGTGCAAGGGGGTCCTGCACCAAGTGTTGGGAAGTGCAAGGGGGTCCTGCACCAAGTGTTGGGAAGTGCAAGGGGGTCCTGCACCAAGTGTTGGGAAGTGCAAGGGGGTCCTGCACCAAGTGTTGGGAAGTGCATGGGGGTCCTGCACCAAGGACTGTTGGTGATTGGCTCATTTGAGAAGCTACATGTTAAGCCGCATTGTACTGAAAGGTGTTCATTGCTGCCGCAGTCCCTTGTGCTGATGTTTCGACCCATGCTCGGCGTTTTGTTTTATTTTCAACCATTGATCTTTTATTTTATTTTCACAGGGAAAACAGACCCCAAAAGGGGGGAATCTGTGTGGCCAATCACACCTCTCCAATTGATATCATCATATTAACTAATGATGGCTGCTATGCTATGGTAAGTACAGTCCTACGTAGATTGGAGAGGGCGGGTTCGTTCGCACGTAGCAGAAGTGCTGCAGCATTAAAGTCAAAATCTACATCATTAGGTGCGCAGGAGTCTGCTTCATATCTGCTGCTGATTTTAACCTCTTCCATGCCCCCCCCCCCTTCCCCACCGCAATACACTCCGTCACTTGGCCACCACTAGTGATGTCATCAAGGTAGCCCTGATCTAGACAGAACGGTCTTTGCCTGGAGCTGCACCTAATACAGTATATGAGCATTAGTTTTGCGCTTCCTTGACTAGTCGGGAGAGGAACGATCTATTGAGGGACCTGGAGAAATCATCCTGCTGCGTGCCTGCATGACTGGCGCTGGTCGCTGGCACTCATCGATTGTGTAATAGTTTTATTTCCTTCTTTGCTACACTTTTCACTATGTAACACTTTTCTGTATCTGCATTAGTATTTGAGTAGTTACTGTGATATTCCTTGTGCTCCTCCAGGTTGGACAGGTTCACGGGGGACTCATGGGAGTTATTCAGAGGGCTATGGCAAGGTCCTGCCCGCATGTGTGGTTTGAACGTTCCGAGATGCGTGATCGCCACCTTGTGACAAAAAGGTATATTGTTTTCTCTTTATTTTTCCATATTGAGTTGGCAGAAAGTAATAATCCGTATTGGTCATCTCAAGATTAGTAAGAAGCATTTCTACCCAAGAAGAAAATGATCCCGGCGCCGGCTGCTTGTTTGCAGATGGCAAATACAATCCATCACAAATATAGTTCCTAAAAATACTTTTATAGAAATTCTCTCTCTGTTGCCGTAGGAATTCTTAAGTTTGTAGAAAATGTGCATTTGCAGTCGAAGAACCACGATCTAGTAGCGCCCTCTATAGAGGTCTAGTGGAACTGCAGTGTCGTAAAGACAGCGGACGTTCGTTTGCAATATAGGGGATATAAGGATGTCAAAGAGGGGGAAACCCCCAGTGTGGGACCACCACCTACCACCCACAAGGAGAGGGGGCATGTCAGGGCCCTGGGTATGTTCTGGCAGATCATATGTTCCACAGTTACATGGTCAGCTACATTTCTCCCCCCCCCCCCCTCCCGGAAACTGCTGATTGCCAGTGGTTAGAGAAGTTGGACATTTGACTGAGTGTTGGGCTAACCTCTGTTTTAACCCTTTCCAATCCACTGTCTGACCTCTAAAGACATTATGATTTTAGGCTGTGCAGCTCTGATGTTGGAAGACGTCCGTCGGGGTTCTCTTACTGTATATTGCCAGCCTCTCTGCTGTCGGAGCCTATCCAATGTGTCACCTCATGCAGTACTGGCTTTAGCCAGCAGATAGCGCCATTGTATAACAGCAGAAAAAGAGTAAGCCCCCTAGGAAAACCAGGATACAAATTGGATTGGAAAGGGTTAAATGGGGATAGTTTGCATAAGAGAGCCATTCAGTTCAATCAAGCGCTTGCTTTTTTTTAGCCATCTGCTGCAAAAGTATTTACTGTAGACTACAAAACCTTTTCTCTGAAATGCACAGGGCGGTGAAATGACTGCAGTTGTGGACTTGAGCGTTACGTGCCAGTGATACATGTGGCAGGCAGGGGCTGTAGGCCCTTCTCATGTGTATACTTATGTTCTGTCATTGTATAAAGTACAACAGTCATCTGCACTAATGGCAGAGGTGGGGAAAACTTTCAAACTCGACTAACACAAGCCAAAATGATTGTTGTGTCAGCCGGATGGAACAGAACAGCATGAAAGGACCCCACTGACTATAATGGGGTCGGTCACTTTATGTTCAGCTGCCCAGTATTTAGATGGAAGGAAAAGCGCCGCATGCAACACTTATTCTTCCAGTGAGCTGGATATGGTTTTCTCCAGCAGGTTTTCGGGGTATTTTGTAGCTTCCAAATTGTATAGTGTGCACACATCATCGACCAGATCAGACACAAATGCTGGTCTAAACCGGGAGAGTCTCATATCCAAAATGGCTCTGGAGAGAAACACCCAGACAGCCCCTTTTATTGCAAGACATACAATGGGCGTGCAACAAATTACATCAGTAACATATAGGATTCTCATTTGTCGGATCATATAGAATCCCCCGCCTCTCTGCCCACCCTTCCTCAAGTCAGGATGTAACTTTGGACTTTGTCTTACAAACATGTGCTCAAATCTGAAACTGAAAGTAGATATCTCTTTGTTGAAGAAGATTCTGTGTGGGGGATGGGGAGGACTGGGAAAACACTCAGGATGAACACAAGCAATAACATAACACTGTGATTTAACTCTTTCCTTATGCAGCAGAGTTCCACATTAGGCTGAAGTCACAAAACACACAATACGTCTAGTTTAGTACAAATCGATAGACATTTTACACTGACTAATCATCATGTCTATCACACCAGTAGTTTGAGCCAAATCTGTGGCGGAACCGCTGACTGGAGGCAACAATGTGGATGTGAGACCGGCCTAAGGCTAACTTCACACTGGCGAGCGCAAAATGTGGCCTTGAATCCCATCCTCATATCGCACTCCCCACCATGTGAATGGCCCTGCGGATGCAAGGCAGTTTAATGTCAAAACAGCCTCTCCTCACTTTGGGGAAGAAGGATCTCCAATCGCTCTGAATGGGAGGCCTCGCGATCCTGCCACCAGCCCCATTAAAAACAATGGGGCAGCGATGCGAGAGCGAGCAGAAAGATAGAACATGCCTCCATTAATTTCCTACATCGCGGTACCCTGCAGGAAAACCTCACCTATGTGCAGGGCAACATTCCAAAGAATGGGGTTCATATTCATGTGCGTTTTGACACCCTTGTGAAGGCAGCTGGAGGGTGTTTTTTCACACGGGTGTTTTTGTGACAGTTTTTTGGAGCTAAAACAAGACGTGGATCTAGTAGGAGGGAGTTGTAAGTCCTTTGTTTTTTCATCCCTATTGGAATCCACTCCAGGCTTTGGCTGAAAACACCGCCAGAACTTTTTGGGGCTTTAAAAAAAAAAAAAAGATACATATAGAGAGAGAGATTCATATATATTCTAAAGTGACAATTCCCCTAGTTAAAGGCAAGTTGCTACATACTGACCGACAGTGGGAGCAGTAACAACATGAGCCACAATGCCGTTTTATGGCCCTAGGAGGTGACCGGAGCTCTCTGAAGTTTGCTTGGAAGTGTAATTTTACTTTTTCTTTTCATCAACCCCCTATAATTTCCCCCGCTCTGTATATCTACCATCTCTACTTCATTCACTATATGTCTTCATCTGTTAACAGGCTGCGAGAACACGTATTTGATAAGGAAAAACTGCCTATTTTGATTTTCCCAGAAGGTAAGTTTGACTTTTTGGGTGCAACTGTATTTCTCTAAGAAGCCCGATTTCTGTTAATGTCGGAAGGAGGGATTGTTTCGTCAATGTCTGTGCAGCCCCGTACTCTGTAGCCTTTCCTACCTAATTTGTGTTCGATGGATCATCTGTAAAGAATGAACAGCCGTGGTATTCTATGTGGCGCTAGTGGGCGTATTGTACAAACTAGATTGACTCTGTTTGCTATGCGAACATAAAATGTTTGGCAGATTGGTCCTCTCTCCCTGCTCTCATGCTCTTCTTCCCCTCTTCTTATTCCTATTGGCTGCAGGGGTCCAGCGTACAATTTCCGTTGCTCCTCTCCTCTGCAGTTTCCTGGCTCTCAGCTACCTCCCCCATAAGGCGCTCTTGGTGACATTTTTGCAATTGGGCTCCGTGGGTATGTCCCTTCCTTAATGCTCTTCTCTGAACACGTGTTACCCTATCCCTCCTCCTTGCGCAGAAGAAAGGGGGACTGGGGAAGCCCTCTTACCCTGCTCACATCATGGGGAATCCCCCATCCCCAACATCAACGGCTGGTCTGTGTCTCGTGTCTATGGCTCTCCTCAATCATCCCGCGCCGTTATTCGCCTCTGTCCTTTCTTCATGGTCCTTTTTCTTGGCATCTTCTTTTTGGTCCCTGTATGTCTATTTCTTCTTCACTTCAGCATTTTCCTGACACTTCTTAGGTTTCTCTCTCAGTGGAGCTCACTCTCTAGCACCATCCAGGCCACACACCCTCAGCAAAGGAACTTTGCCTTGGCCTGACAGCTCACTCAATGTATCAAAGTCAAATGTTATGATTTTACGGTGGTGGTGAGGATGTAAGAAATCTATTGACCCCAAAATCATCCACCAAAGGTCACGCACAGGGGTCAAAATGTGATGCAAGAACAAGCCTGTAGGCTTCTTTATATTAGATTGGGCAAATAGAAAAATTCAGAGTGTCACATTTAATTTGTTCAATTTATGCAATGGGCAGCAACCAGATGAGGTGTCCATTACAAGGGGTCTAAAGGTAATGAGTAGATGGGGAAAGTTGGTTTGCTTTTGGTTGGGCGCATGGATATTGGCAACTTTTATATAATTCATCATAATTTGGCAAAAATGTGTGTCCAGATGTAGAACTAGAGAGGTTTTGAAACTGAGACTGTGGCAACAACCAGGGCAATGGCAATTCTTAGTACAAGTCTCAAGTCTTCTAAAGATACACCTATTAACCTGTTAGACGCTTAGGGAAAGTGTTGTGGTGTCTGTTAGACACATTGCGACCATAATATGGACGAGTGACCTGGCCTGATCATGGGTATGCTGGTGCAAACTCAAAGTATCATACGAATCTATGTGGTACAGCGTTTGGGTCAGGAGACCTGGAGTCAGGCTGGGCACATGTCCATATTACGGATGCATAGAGGCGTCCGGAATATGGTGGTGTCACCGGCATTAGGTTGGCCATACACATTTGATCATTGTCCGCTGAACAGGCTTCATGCAGAACTGTTTCTTTCCCTGCCAGCTGAGTGGAAAGCATGCGGACCCCATTATAGTCAATGGGGTGTGTCTGGTGGTGTTCGGTTCAGCCACAGGGATTCCCCTTTCCAGCTCCCCAAATGGAGCAGGAAGGTGGAATCCCCAACACAGAGATGTGAAGGCACCCTAATTTACAATATTCAGAATGGGCCTGGCAGGGAAGAGTGCGAAAATATACTTATCTTCTGCTTTTAAACCTCTTTGAGCTCCTCTGTTACTGTAGATGAGCTCAGCCCCATAAAGGCGCATTGCTCGCTGCTAGACCTTATTAAAAGATTTGCTTCTTCTGTATCAGATGCTAAAAGTTGCATTTGAAAAAACATGGCTTACCCTGAATTCTGCGATTTACATAATAAAGAAACCTTCATAGCCTGATGGATGGATGAGACCATTGGGGGCGGCACAGAAGGGTGGTCTTGCCTTTTACAAGTTTCCACCTGTTACTGCTGTGTGCGAGTGTCGTGTTGGAATTAATAGGAAACTATTAACCCTGCAAATACTTTACAAAGTTTTTAATCCTTCCATCTTCAGTCATTTCTGTTCATGGCGTTTTAACCCCCGCAGGTACTTGTATTAATAACACATCTGTTATGATGTTTAAGAAGGGAAGCTTTGAAATCGGTGGGACCATCTATCCTGTAGCAATAAAGGTAAGCAAATACAAGTGGTGTGCCCGTCTCTGCCACACATGACCTCCATGGTCATTACCGTAGTCGCTGGATGTGGTATTGTTTAAATGAAGCCAGTTTCACACAGGCGACAAAATTGCGCAATTTTTTTTCCTCGCAATGCTAAAAATTGCATCTATGTGAAGCCCATGCTTTCCAATGGGTTCCTTCACTTTAACGATGTTTTGTAGGCTGCTACATTGTGACAATACAAAATCACGGCATGCTCTATAGAGCCGCGATGTTTTGTAGCCCGTGTTTCCCTATGGAGTCGTCCTATGTGTTGCATCGCACGAAAACGCGTTTTTTTTAATGCGATGCAACTTTTACAGTGGGAAATCCTACTGTTTCTCCTAAAATAAACCCTAGCTGCATAAAAAAAAACAATACATCACCTAACAGTTGTCTACAGCGTTGTCTGCTCAGCCACACTTCTCCTCGCAGGTCCCTGGCACACTTGCTTGCAGTTTTCCCCCAGCGCCTCTTGGTCAGGTGTTCAAAAACCCCGCCTCCAGGAATAGCTGGCTCTGATTGGTTGAGCTGCGACACTCAAGAAGCAATCACTGCAGCACTCGAGGAACCAATCACAGCCGTCCCATTGAAAAACTACAAGCTAGTGTGCCGGAGAAGTGCGGCTGAGCCCCCGTTAGGCCATGTATTGTGTGGGTTTCACCACGAGAAGATGCAGCGATATCATACAGATATGATATTGCTACAATTTCCTTATGTCACTACCCCTGTGAAAGAGGCCTAAAAGTTGAACCCTTTAATTAAAAGCACTTTTAAAGAGGTTATCTCATGACTACCCCCTTTTAAATGGAAGCCTGGTCTGGCTTCTCTAACCCTAGTGATGAGCAGGTGCTGTTAGGAGAGTATCCTGTAGCCAGGCATTTGCTTTGTATTAGACACTGCAGGGGATATGTAGTGTTGCACTGTACAATATTTGCATATTTCCCAGAGGAGAATGGATGGCCTTTTGGGTGTTTTTTTAGATGAGCTGATTTATCGTTTGAACTAACATATGACGTCGGCGTTCGCTTGTTCATGTAGCCTGTCTCCATGGCGCCGACCGAAGCCGCCTTCTGCCTGGATTGGACGCGCTTGCGCAGTCTGCCCTCTTCTGTCCCGCTCCAGCGTGCCCGTGCCGAAGAGGTCTTCTGCGCATGCGCAGAAGACCTGTACGGCACGAGCACGCCGGAGCGGCCCCTTCAGTGGGACAGAAGAAGCAGACTGCGCAAGCGCGTCTAATCCAGGCAGAAGAAGGCTTCGGTCGGCACCATGGAGACGGGGACGCCAGCACCGGAGGGGGTAAGTGTATGGCCAATATTTAATGCACGATGTATATTACAAAGTGCATTAATATGGCCATACAGAAGTGCATAACCCCACTTGATTTCGCTGGACAACCTCTTTAAGTCTCCTTACACCCCCTTGGTACTCACCCTAAGGAGAAACAATACCCTTCTCTATTCATGGTACAATACAAGTCCATGTCAATGCCCGGAAGAGATGGGCGTGCCGGATACGGAGTTGTTCCTACAGAGTCACTCTACGTTGTAGCTCATAGAAGAGGGAATAGGGGCAGAGGGGACCCAACTCAAAGATGTCTGTAGCCCCTAGTTGTATTACTCTTCATTATACAGCCGATGAGATATTTGTAAAACTCAGAAAACCACTTCAAGTAAATGGGATTGGGGGGATAGACCTGCTCTTCGCCAATAGACTCCTTGGATTGAGTTTAACGAGTTTAACCCTTTCCAATCCACTGTCTGACGTCTAAAGTCATTACGATTTAAGGCTGTACAGCTCCGATGTTGGAAGACGTCCGTCGGGGTTCTCTTGCTGTATATTGCCAGCCTCTCTGCTTTCAGAGCCTATCCAACGTGTCACCTCATGCAGTACTGGCTTTAGCCAGCAGATAGCGCTGTTGTATAACGGCAGAAAAAGAGTAAGCCCCCCTAGGAAAGCCAGGATACAAATTGGATTGGAAAGGGTTAAAATGTTAATATTGCGCATCTCGCTTTCAAAATTCTAAATGTAAATGTTTGGCGGAGTATAGACCTGTTAGGCCAGTTGTGGTCTACAACAATGTGGGCCTTTTTAGAAACTCTGAAAAACAGTCTCCAGAATGTCTCCCCTCCTCTGTATTCACAGTACGACCCCCAGTTTGGGGATGCGTTTTGGAACAGCAGTAAATACACGATGGTGAAGTACTTGTTGAGAATGATGACTAGCTGGGCCATCAAGTGCAATGTATGGTACCTACCCCCAATGACGAGACAGGTATAGTATACTGTTTTTTGCCTCTTGATTGTTCATTTATTAATTACTTATGATTTTTTTTTAAAAATGTCTTATTTGAAGCCGGTGCAGATTTGTAGCATGTAACGTGTCTTAATGCTGTATACGGGATTGCGGGACAATCTATGGGAAAGGGAATGTGGGACTTGTGCATGTAGAATAGGCACTTCTGCACACACGGTAACTTTTTAATCATGAAATGCTAGAGTTGTGGTGTTCTGGCTGCCACTTTAAATTCCGTTCACTATCCTTAGTGATATGGCATACCTCTATGTGTACAACATTCTACCATTTTTGAGTTCAAGTTGATCCCTGTATTACATTTTAGCCTCATGGGAGAATTCAGTTCAACAATGCCCTTCCCTTAAAGTGACCCTTCGGGCCTAGAAAATGGCATGAATGATGCATACTAATGCACAGTGTACATCCAGTAGTCAGAGAAGCTGGTGCGGCCATCTTTGTTTGTCCAGGCCTGGAGGAGTGGCTTACGGCATTTCAGCTGTTCATGAAGAGTCGGCTAACTTATGTGTTTTAAGACTAGGGCCAAACTGAGACTTTCTAACGAAAAATCGCTTTCAAATTTATGTCCACAGGAATTACTCCAAGTTGCTTAAGAATGACTACAGTTAAAGGGGTATTCTAGTTCCAAGAAGTTTTCTCCTATCCTCAAGATGGGGGCTAACTAGCCTGATCAGTGAGGATCCGACCGCTGGAACACCCACTGATCACGAGCACAGGGACCTGATCGGTCCCTGATTTTGAAGGAAGCCCAGGTCAGAAAGGCGCACTACACTCGATTAATTTCAATGAGAGTACTGGAGATTCCCGAGTCGGTCATTCAGGGGTCTTCAGTGGTCTTTGAAATGAATGCAGCGATCTGCGCTTCCTTCATTTGGGAACCAAACTGGCTCGTGATCAGTGAGGGTCCCAGCGGTCCGACCAACACTGATCAGCTGGTTATCTCCTATCCCGTGGATTGGGGTAAACTGATTGGAACCGAAATACCGCTTTAAGCAAAAATGTTGTTCTTTATTTTAAATGTTGTTCTTTATTTTAGCTTACTTTTTTAAAAGTATCTATAAATTAGTTCTTGTTTTACTACACAAGTCGCGTACTGAGATGGGGCTCCGGGCGTTTCAACTGCAATTCGAACTAAAGGAGTTGTCCAAGGTTAGAAAAAACATTCTCTTCAATGGAGCTGAGCTACAGCACACAACCCTATGAACAAGGGAGCCGCTGTTTTTGGAAGAGAGCAGCCATATTTTTCTTACACTAGATGACCCGCTAGTGACCGCATGTAGATTTAAGTCATTGCTTTGATATATATTTTTTTTTTCTCCAGGAGGGTGAAGATGCAGTAAATTTTGCCAACAGAGTTAAATCTGCTATTGCCAAACAAGGTGGACTAGTAGAACTAACCTGGTAAGTATGCAGCTCTTTAACCCCTTGAGTGGCGGGTTTCTCACCCCCCTGTCAGACCCACCAGGGCCGGTTTTTTAAATGGGCCAATCATTTAATTTCAACTAATTATGCAGTCGCGTTCCAAGAGCCATAACTTTTTTTCATTTTTCCATTGACCAGGCCATATGAGGGCTTGTTTTTTGCGGGACAAGTTGTACTTTTTGATGGCATCATTTTTGGGTGTATATATTGTATTGCATAACTTTTGTGAAAAAATTTGTAGAGAGATTAGGGGAAAAAAAAGAAATTCTGCCATGTTTTTTTGATTGCATGTTTACAGCGTTCAGCGTGCGGAATAAATAATGTGATAACGCTATTCTCTGAGTCGCACGATTCCGGCGATACCAAGTTTATACTGTTTTTTTATGGTTTGCTATTTTTGTACATTTAAAACTTTTTTTTTTTTCTTAAAGGTTTGCTTTTGTGTCGCCACATTCCAAGAGCCGTATTAATTTTTTTTTTACCATTGCCAGAGCTCTAGAAAAACGTGTTTTTTGTAGGATGAACTTTAGCCTTCATTTATCTAATTTTTTGGAACATGTAAAATTTTGATCACTTTTTATTCCATTTTTTTTCTAGTAGCAAGATTAACAAAATCTGTAATTCTGGCATGTTTTTTCTTTTTTTCTTTCACTGCATTCTCTGAACAGTATAAATAATGTATTAAAGTAATTCTACAGGCCGGTATGATTATGCCAATACCAAATTGTAATAGTTTTTTTTTTTTTTCATGACTTTTTCACACTTAAAAAAAAAAAAGTAATAAAAGTTTAAATCACCCTCCTTTTGCCATATCTAGAATAAAAAAATCTAAATCCTAAAAGAAAAATACATATTTGGTATCGCCGCGTCCATAAATGTCTGATCTATCAAAATAGTGCATTATTTACCCCACATGGTGAACGTAGTCCAAAAAAAAAAAAACGCCACAAATGTACTTTTTCAGTCATCCTGTCTCCCAGAAAAAAATGCAATAAAAAGCGAACAAAAAGTCGTATGTATTCCAAAATGGTACCAACGTTAACTACAGGATGTCCCGCAAAAAATGAGCCCTTGATCAAGTACATCGATGGAAAAATAAAAAAGTTATTGCGCGCAGAAGATGCAGCAGAAAATAATTAAAAAAAATTAAATGTCTTTGAAAAAAAATACAAGTGCTACAGCAAAAAAAAAAACTATACAAGTTTGGTATCATAGTAATCACACTGACCCATAAAATAAAGTTGTCATGTCGTTTATGTTGCAGTTTGTGTGCCGTAGAAACACCGCACTGAAGGATGGTGGAATGTCATTTTTCTTTCATTTTACTCCACTTAGATTTTTGTAAAAGTTTTTCAGTACATTATATGGTACATTATATAGCCCCATTGAAAAATATAACTCATTCCGCAAAAAACAAGCCCTCATACAGCGACGTGGATGGATAAATAAAGGAGTTATGATTTTTTTAAATGGGGAGGAAAAAAAGAAATGGGGAAAGAAGAAAAAAAAAAGGGGCCATGTCATTAAGGGGTTAAAGGGGTTGTCTCGCGAAAGCAAGTGGGGTTATACACTTCTGTATGGCCATATTAATGCACTTTGTAATATACATCGTGCATTAAATATGAGCCATACAGAAGTTATACACTTACCTTCCCTGCCCTGGCGTCCCCGTCTCCATGGCTCCGTCTAACTTCAGCATCTAATCGCCCGATTAGACGCGCTTGCGCAGAAGGGTCTTCTGCCTTCTGTTCGGTCCGGCAGCAGCGGCGTTCTGGCTCCGCCCCCTTCTACGCGTCATCGCGTAGCTCCGCCCCATCACGTGTGCCGATTCCAGCCTCCTGATTGGCTGGAATCGGCACACATGATGGGGCGGAGCTACGCGATGACGCGTAGAAGGGGGCGGAGCCAGAACGCCGCTGCTGCCGGACAGACCCGAAGGCAGAAGACCCTTCTGCGCAAGCGCGTCTAAGACTGCAGCATGTAAAGGGTTAACACAGCAGAGATCAAAGGTTTTCTCTGATCTCTGCTGTAAGAGCTGGTGCCTGGCTGTCCTCTGACAGCCAAGCACCAGCTCTCCCTGCAACAGAGACCATCAAGCCGATGGTCTCTATAGCAACCTGTAAACAAAGCAGGATATTAGAAGCAGGAGATTGCCAGCATATCGGCAACATCTTCCTGCTTCTCAGTGTCCTGCTTTGTTCTCCGTGGGACAGTGCAGGCAGAGCACACTGTCACAGCTTGTGGCATTGTGCTCTGCAGCTCCAATAGTGATACATAGCCCGGAAATCTTCTGGGCTATATCACTATGAGCAGTGGAGCTCGTCCCGTACAATTTCTGGGCGTTCCACTCAAGGGGTTAAAGGTGTTTACTGGAGCTTAAACCCCTTAGTGACACGGACCTTTTTTTAAGTTTCTGCTCCCCTTTCTTACTGTATCCGTCTGAGGGCTTGTTTTTTGCAGAACAAGTTGCATTTTTCAATGTTGCTATTTAATGTGTTTCCGCATAATGTACTGTCTAAACTTATAATAATTTCTAAATGGAGCAAAATGCGAATTTTTGCCATCTTTGAGGAGGTACTTTTATGGCACACAAACTGTGGCAAAAATTGCATAACTTTATTTTGAGGGTCAGTATAATTAAACCAAATTTTAGTGTGTTTTTTTTTTGGTATGTATGTGTGTATATATAATGATGTCATACGTGCAGCAACAACGTCTGCCCTCGTGTCCGCCCATTTGTGTAGGCATAGCTTATAATGTGCACCCCCTTCCCCTCTGTCTCGCCGAAAGGTGCGACACCTGTACATCACCAAATTCTCTTGCCACGCTCCCTAGAGAACTATATACATTTTCTGGATAAAACGTATGCTATCTCCCTGCCAAATGTCATCAAAATGGCTTCAGCTGTTTAGTGAAAAGGGAACAGACAGACGGGTACTTTCTCTTTTTTATAATATTAGTGTATATATATATATTCCATACTAATATAAATGCGGCAGTAACTGTCTGTCTGTCTGTTACCTTTTCACGGCTAAACCGCTGAAGTGATTTTGATGAAAGTGGATTACAATGAGAGCCGTGCCTGCAGTTACAAGCGCCGGCCACTATACAGAGGTCGGCGCAGAGACTTCCGCTGCTTCAGCTCCGACCTCTGTGTATTTGCAAAACTGAAAGTAGCCGGCAGCACTACAATAGTTATCACCCAGTGAGGAAGGAAAGCGGCTATGGTGCCTGCTCCACTGTGACCGCTGACCTCCTGGTCATTAGTAATAGATCCAATATCATGTAATGGTGCGGCACTCAGGAACTCATTGCAGATCCAAGTGGTTTGAAAAAATCCAAGACGCTTATTTCACTCCATAATGTACAGAAACTTGCCACGTTTCGACCTAAAAATGGTCTTTGTCAAGCTTTTAGGTCATAACGTGGCAAGTTTCTGTACATTAGGGAGTGAAATAAGAGTCTTGGATTTTTTCAAACAACTTGGATCTGCAGTGAGGTCCTGAGTGCCGCACCATTACATGCTATTGGCTCTGTGTATTTGCAACGCTAACAGCATGCTGCGTCCACTCAGCGGATCGGTGGGGGTCCTGAGCAATGGACCCCAGCCAATGAACTACCGTTGACCTATCGTGAGGACAGGTCATTAATAGTCTCCCTTGAAAACCCCTTTTATCTCTTTGGAATCGTCAGGAGTGCCTTCCCATTAGCTGAGCTTAAAAATTGGTGTTTCGGTCCTATTAATACGTAATCTTGATGCACCAAAACTGTGCAACGGCGCGATTACGAATTACACACCTGGGGCAAAATATTGTAAGAGCCGTTTTTTATGACTGGAATAGCAAAAGGAGAAAGTGTTTTAATTCAACACATTCCGAAAATACCAACGGACTTGCCTTTTCAATTCAAAAGGCTCGAATTCTCTCTAAAAATAGTATTAGCGATGACGATCAATAAGGCTGAAGGGCAAACGCTTAAGGCAGCAGGTGTACATTTAGAAAAAACATGTTCTTCTCATGGGCAGCCTACCAAAACCCTTATATCCTAGCAGAAGATGACAAGACCAAGACCGTACAGAACGGCGCTGACAGCAGATCGCAGTTACATTCCTTTCACTATACAGTTCACGTTTCAATATACAGAAAAACACAGATTAGATTAAAAAATACAAATTCCATGCGAACAAAGATAGTAATATAATATACATACAAATTATATATTTTCTGTCGCCATCTTTTGTCTACCATAACCAACTTCTTTTTTTTTTAAATCTTTCTGTTGATGGCGTTGGGTGAGGGCTTGTTTTCTGTGGGATGACCGGTGGTTTCTATTGTTACCTTTTTGGTGTACATATGACTTTTGATCGCTTTTTTAAGTGTTTTTTTTTTTTTTTTTTTTTTAAATTGGAGACTTGGTGACTAAAAAAAACAGCAGTTCTGGTGTTGCAATTTTTTTTCTGATATTCACTGTGCGGGTTTAATGTTGTTTTGATATGTACTTTTATGGGCGTAGCAGTGGAAAATGTGTTTTTCTGGTTTTCGTGTTTTTTATTATGAATATTGGAAAATTCTTTCAACAGAATAGTTTATAATTGTGCTTCTTGCCATGCACACATCTCGTGCGACTTTTTTTAGTTTTTTTAAATTTTTTAAATTTTTTAAATTTTTTATTTTTTTGTGAAAGCTGCCTTAGAAAAACTGTTATAAATGTAACTTGTTAATCGTGCCTCACAAATTGCTGCTTTTCAGGGAAAACAGATGTTCTTGATCCGGGGTTGCATCTGCCTTTACAAAAAGTAAAAAAATAATCTTAAATTGCAGTGATTTGTCTTCTGTGTTCACAGGGATGGAGGCCTCAAAAGGGACAAAGTGAAAGATTCGTTTAAGGAGGAACAGCAGAAGAACTACAGTAAAATAATCGCAGGAGAAAACGTCTTGCCGAAGGAAAACTGATCATTACCGCCTCTCCGAATCGGCTCCAAAGGATATTCCTGCTCTATTTTTCTACTGTCTTGTACCTTTTTACAGATTTGCCGGTTATCCTCAAATTAGATATATTCTGTGTTTTGTTTTTTTTTTTTTTTGGTTTTTTATTTTTTTTTTTTCTTGACATGATTTTACAAAAAGCATCTAACTGATGTTAAACGGTTTTGTATAAAACAAGAACATTTATTTAATAGATGTGATACTGTTATTGGCTAACTGGAAAAAAATTACTTGAGAGCCTTCGAAGGCACCTGGGTCTCTTCATCAGGCTGAAGCCACATCTACATCTATACACAACAGAGACCTGCTATGACTTTACTTCTCAGTTTAGCCATCGCCTCTCTAATACTTTTTTCCTTTTTTTTATACAAGAGACTTTAACATCACAGATTTTTCTAACGATGTACCTCACTATTATTGCTCCACATTAAAAAAAAAAAAAAAGTAGGAACGCTGTAACTTTTCAAGTACAGTCAAGTGTGACCCGTGCCAAGGATTCATTACATATTAAGAAGTGTTGAGTAGGAAGAAAAGTTTTGATAAAGTTTTTTGTTTTTTTTTTTTTTTTTTTTTGGTCTACTCAATACTTTTTGGTTAAAAATCTCATCAGGATTATGACTGGTGATTGCCTTACTAGATTCCAGGCGTACTTGTATCCATCATATAATCCCGATTTTTTTTTTTTTTTTTTTTTTTTTTTTTTTTTTTTTCAAAGACCTGATACCGTGGATATGAAAAGGAGTTGTAATGAACAATAAGGACATCTTCTGATTACTGTGCAATGTTATTTTTACTTTGTCAACCCCCAGATTTAAAGGATGCTTGTGTATGTGTTGGATTCCTGCAACCGGGAGTTATCACTATGTATTTATATGCACTTTAAATGGGTATTCCGGTTTGAACAAATAAAGGGAGTTCTACAATGTATCCAATGTGATTTCCGTATCCATTTCTTACACGTTTCAGATGTCCTCGTGCAATAAGATTATTGTGGACCTTATTTTCTCTCAGAGGATCAGTTGTGGCCATCTGATGGATCCAGTACTTCTCTGTTCCAGTATATTGTACTTCCATGTTAGCCTATTAAGAGCTGCCGCTAAGTCAGGTGAGAAGGAGCCCTTGCTAATTGGCCTCTCAGGAAGCCAAAGGTGAGTGCAGTTTGACATTCACGCTCGTGCGAATTTGTGAGTAGAGAGAACTTGTCATGAGGCTTATGTATTATGTGTTAGTGGTCCATATGGTCATTGTATAACTGAACTAAATTAATGCTTGGTCCACACGCAGCAGAAAAATCCATAGGTGGATTTCAATGCAAATCCATAGTGGAATCCGATATGTAGCATGCTGATTTTCGCCTTGAATTTCATTCCTCGGTATTGAAAATGGTGAAATCTGTGGTGAAAATCCACTGGTCAATTTCTGTGCAGGTGTGACTTGTTAACTCTTTCTAATCCACTGTCTGACCTCTGAAGACATTATGATTTAGGGCTGTACAGCGCCGATGTTGGAAGATGTCCGTCGGGGTTCTCTTACTGTATATTGCCAGTCTCTCTGCTGTCGGAGCCTATCCAGCGTGTCCCCTCATGCAGTACTGGCTTTAGCCAGCATATAGGGCCGTTGTATAATGGCAGAAAAAGAGTAAGCCCCCCTAGGAAAACCAGGATACAAATTGGATTGGAGAGGGTTAATCTTCACATCCACATGCCCAATACAGTTATCCACCGTGGATATACCTAAACTAATTCCGGTTTTCTCCAATCATCCATACCAACACAGCAGAGAAATGCCAAATAAAGAACCACTGTGAGACCACAACTTCAAGGACTTTCATCCAAAATGCTAAGTCCTGATAGGAATGAATGTCCAACCTGTAGTGTCTGGCAGGAAGTGCAGATTGAATCTCACAATTTTGGGAGAAGTGCCATAGCACTCAAATGTCGTGTTTTTTTTCTTTTTTTTTTTTTGTTTTTTTTTTAATCCATCTGCTAATGGAGGTTCAGGAAGCCGTTTGACCCCACAATTGGAACAGAAGGTTTTCTTTTTTTCTTATGGAGTTGGTAGCCTCTATGCATTATGGCACAGTCTTCCTGAAATCCAAAAGGTGGAATTTGTTTTCTTTTTCATTCCATAATACTTGTTGGCAATGAATGGAGCTATAATACCCGGGGACCTATGTATATCTGACACTACTTGTTGGCCAGAAATTCAGGTCTAACCAGATGACTATACTGTCATTTAAAATTCTACTGTAAGGTGATCTTACTGAGGAATCTTGACGTTTATGTACCCTTGGAGCCATAGAAATGGCAAACAAAAAGGTGGCCTTCAAGTTGTGGATTGTAAGGTTCTCTTGTTCCAGAGGTTAAAACTGAGAGAGTCAAAGTTTCTCGGACTAACTTGAGAGAGCTTTTTAATATTTGTTCTTAGCCTTCATGAAACATTTTGACCCATCTATTGTCTACCAAATCCAGAAGAAAAGTTAGTGCCAGTACCTGGATCTTTTAGACTCCTAGGTTTTGAGCTCTTATCTGGACCCCCTTGCAAGAAGTCCAACATTTTTGGGGAAATAACAGCCCTGTAAGATCTTTATTACACCAAGAGCAAAACCTCGACATTTTGGGGTATATTTTGGAAGGAACTTCCTTCCAACTTTTACTTTATGCTGAAATGACAGGGTTTGATAACCCTTTCAACAAGGTACATTGAGGATCCAAGCCTCCAGCTTGAGCTTTTAAGGATATGGATGCATAACCCTATTGAAGTAAATATTTGTTTGTAAGGTCCCATGGGGGCCTTCACTGCTAGGTCAGACAGCTTCTTTTCAGCCGTTTTTGGATGAATTTTGTTGAGATTCATCCTTTCTTGACAAAGTTTCTGTAGAACTTTGTGGATCATTGGCAGAGGTAGAATAGTTAGCTGCAATGACCAAGGCTGAACTAAGGAATCTATCCCCCAGGGTTTGTCTTCTGGATTTAGGGAAGCTTTCTATTTAAATCTGGTGGCAGAGATCCATTTGTGGCAGGACTTATCTTTCTACAATCTGTCTGAAAATCTGGTCGTTTAACCCCATAACAACACAAAACCTAAGTTTACATTCTCCTGGGTGCCTGGTAATTTGCTGTGAAACTGTAGTGTGTAATGTCTGCTGACATCCTCGGCAGCCAATCACAGCAGTCCTGCCCAGTGATCGCTGTGATGCATCAGTCAGCACTGACTGACCAATCACTGTGCAGCAGCAGCAGCAGGAGTTCACACCGTTTACTTTGTGATCTCTCTCTCCACCCACCACAGTGTTATCGGCACTTGGAGAGAATTTTAGTTAAACTGTGTGACAAATTCTAAAAGATTGCCAGCCATCGGAGTTAGTAATGGGTAGTGTGGACACCCCTGTCGGTGTAGTGTGATCAGCATATGGGTGTAGTTAGTAAAGTGTGATCGGGCAGTAGACTACTGTAAAATTTGATCAGTGTAGTTTAGTCAGGGTTGTGCCCAAACAGCAGTTTACGTCCACATAGGGGGCATTTTCATGCTTTTCAAGAAATTGGGTAACACTTCCTGGAAGGCTTTTTCTTCTTTTGCACTTGGCAAAAATTAAAAAAATCTGAGACTAAGCCTCCATATTACTGGAAAAATTTGCCATTGACGCACGCTGTGACGGGGAGGGGCCAAAACAGGCACATCACAGCGGGGAGGAGCCAAAAACTGGGGCGGGGTCGAACCCAGCGTGATGCTCGTTCGAGTAACTAGCACCATCGAGTACACTAATATTCGAACGAGCATCAAGCTCGGCAGAGTACGTTCGATTAACTCTTAAGAGGCTTAAAGGGGTTGTCTCGCGAAAGCAAGTGGGGTTATACACTTCTGTATGGCCATATTAATGCACTTTGTAATATACATCGTGCATTAAATATGAGCCATACAGAAGTTATTCACTTACCTGCTCCGTTGCTGGCGTCCCCGTCTCCATGGCTGCGTCTAATTTTGGTGTCTTCTTGCTTTTTTGTACGCGCTTGCGCAGATGGGTCTTCTCCCTTCGGCTCGGCAGCATTGGCGTTTTGGCTCCGCCCCCTTGTACGAGTCATCGCGTAGCTCCGCCCCCGTCACATGTGCCAATTCCAGCCTCCTGATTGCAATATAAAATAGGCCTGTGGTAAATGTTAGTTATTAACTATCCTGTGGTGTATGACGCTTACAAACAGAAAAACTCAGTTTGGAAATTATGATCACTTTTTTCAAAATTTTCAGTAAATGTAGAATTTATTTTGTAATTTTTTTAATAAATTGATCCCTAAATGATGTACAGTTTTTCACAAAAAGACAATCTCTGAATTGAGTTGATAAATAAAAGCATTCCAGAGGTTCTACCGCATATGTTAGATTTGAAGAGTAAGGTTTGGTCCTGAAGGCCAGAATAGGCTGCGTCCTTATGGGGGTAAAGACCATTGCCCAGAATCTATATGGCTTCTGCTTGGCAAATCTGCCCCTAAGTTGTCTTTGTCCTGAGATGAGTGGCTGTCGGACAGAATGTGTAGATCTGCTGGCTGGAGATTTCTACAGCAAGCTTTTGTAATTTTGCAGGTTTTGTTCTCTGATGGTTACATTGTCCGAGATCATGTTACATGATTGAGGAGATGCTCTGCATTAGCAATACAACCTTCACTGCCTTCAACTCCCTGAATTTTTAGCGGCCTTTCTTCCAGATGCCAACACCTTAGAAGAACTAAGTAACAATCTGGAGCTCCGCATCCGGATCGGCATTTTTTGATGACCAATATGCGGGAATTGACCCAAGGAACTTATGACCTCAGGTTCTTTATTTTCCACCAGATCAGGGTTTTTTTTTTCACTGAAGAGATGATCAATTTTATGTCTAGTGGCAGAGGACTTATGCTCCATATTGACAGGTTAGAGGGGTTACCACTGGAATACAGGATGTCCTAGTTCCCAACAGGGACATGGCTTTCATTAATAGAGCATGCTTTTTTTTTTTGTGAGGAGATGACTCTCTGCAGATTAGACTTTATTTTGTCTGAATGTAACATTGACATTCGGTGTATCGAATCTAGAATGTTGCTGGAACGAAGTCTGACTTGCATGTTTATAATCCAACCCAGATGTTGCAGAAGTTAGTAGTAGGTTTTCTTTTCTGTCTCTAAGGATCAGTGTTGAATTGCCTATTGATAAGAGACCTTTCAAGTAAGGTGGGACACGGCTTCTGCCATTATTTTTGAGACTATTCTTTGAGTCCATGAATATTTCCCCTGTGGGTACAAGGACCACCACTTCCATGTGCAATGGAATAAGGACTACTTTTTCTATCCCTTTTAAAGAGAATAGAAGGCAAAATCTATTTTGGAACCATGTAACATTGTATGTTAGGTCGAAAAAAGACACGTCCATCCATTTAAGCCTGTTTTACCCCCAGTGTTGATCCAGAGGATGGTGTTTTAAAACCTAGGGGCTTTACTAAATGTCTTCTCCCTGGATAACAAAGTTTATTTGGTCTGCAATCTACTTTCAAGGGGACTGGTTGTCTTCTGGGGAATAGAAAGAGCTCCTAATTTTCACCACTTTAGGGTATGACCACCTGCCAAATTTCCTTTTACCCTTCCATTGCTGATTTTAGGGTTTCCGACCCCAAAATGTTTGTTTTTCTAAAACTTTTTTGTATCTGGAAAGTCCTTTTCATTCCTTGCTCTTTCAATAATTTTATCAAGCGCAGAGCCAAAGACATATTTGACCTCAAATAGAATACAAGATGGTTTGGACTTTGATATTTCATCTGCTCACCAAAATTGTAAGCAGAGGGCCGCTCTAGGTGGCAGATCAGGCTGATGGCTTTACAGTTTCAGTAGAAGCATCGGAAATGAATCCCGTTGTGCCTAAAGCAAAGGTGTGAGAGAGGATCAGTTCGATGGACTTATGGTTCTTCATGAGACTTTCAAGCTGCGATAGCCACATGTACATGGATGTTGCCACATGTAGTGGCAAGATTCATTTTAAGGGAAGCTGTGGAGGATTTCCATGTATCTTCAAGGAGACTCTGCTTTTCTGTCCATAGGGCATCTCCGTTGAGTGGAATCTTCAAAGGGGAGAAGGGTTGGTTTTCTTTTGCCACCTTCACCACCTGTACATCCACATTTGGCACTTTGTCCCAAATTTACTCATCCTCATCACAGAGAAAAAAAAGTAACACTTTTTTAGAGATATTCAAACCTCTCCGGACCTTTCCATTCAGCTTAAATTATTTTTTTAAGGTTGCTGTGCACTGAAAAAACTTTTCCTAGGCCCTAGCCCTGCAAACATCTCATCCTGTTCAGACATCTTTTCCTACACTTCCTCTATATCTTCTATAGTAGTGCTTTTAATAGCCAGTCAGACGATAATATCTTCTGTTTTCTTCAATAACAGTTGCTTCCCCTTCTTCTATATCATAATCTTGGCAGGTAAATCCGAGTCGGGGATGACCTGCAATTTCCGTTTTTTAGGAATAAGAGGAACAGCTGCAGGTGTCTGTACAGCCAAAGAAGCATTAACCATAGATCTTATATGCATCACGAGAGATGGTTGTTCCTCCTTAAAGGGGTTGTCTCGCGGCAGCAAGTGGGTCTATATACTTCTGTATGGCCATAATAATGCACTTTGTAATGTACATTGTGCATTAAATATGAGCCATACAGAAGTTATTCACTTACCTGCTCCGTTGCTAGCGTCCCCGTTGCCATGGTTCCGTCTAACTTCGGTGTCTTCTTGCTTTTTTAGACGCGCTTGCGCAGATGCATCTTCTCCCTTCGGCTGGTCTTGGAAGCATCGGCGTTTTGGCTCCGCCCCCTTTTCGCATCATCGCGTAGCTCCGCCCCCGTCATGTGCCGATTCCAGCCAATCAGGAGGCTGGAACCGGCACACCCCACTTGCTTTCGCGAGACAACCCCTTTAAGGACATCCGATATAAAGTACATAGCTGGCAAGGGCGGTTATTCATGTGATGCGGGAAGCTTTTTTTTTTTTAAGCACATTCTTAATCGGTGGTTTCTTAGTTTTTTATTATAAGGAGGGATTCTTATCACTCTGAAAATAGAGGCAGAAGGATGTATTAGCAGTAAAAATTAATACTTTTTGAAACTTGTCCACTCAGCAAGGGCTACTTACTGGCCCAGGACTAAGTGGATGCTCTCCAGGCTCTGAGCATCGTGCTGATTGACCCTCCATGGCTGTGAGCTAACAGGATGCAGTAGCATATGGAAGGGGTAAAAAAAACAAACCGTCCAGTACTTACCCGAATCCCCGCACTCCCGCGACTTCTTACTTACCTTAGTAAGATGGCTGCCGGGATCTTCACCCACGATGCACCGCGGGTCTTCTCCCATGGTGCACCGTGGGCTCTGTGCGCTCCATTGCCGATTCCAGCCTCCTGATTGGCTGGAATCGGCACACGTGACGGGACGGAGCTACAAGGAGCAGCTCTCCGGCACGAGCGGCCCCATTCACCAGGGAGAAGACCGGACTGCGCAAGCGCGTCTAATCGGGCGATTAGACGCTGAAATTAGACGGCACCATGGAGACGGGGACGCCAGCAACGGAGCAGGTAAGTGAATAACTTCTGTATGGCTCATAATTAATGCACAATGTACATTACAAAGTGCATTAATATGGCCATACAGAAGTGTATAACCCCACTTGCTTTCGCGGGACAACCCCTTTAAGTAACAAAGATGAAGCTCCTCCTTACATTTAGTGCCAATAAACAAACTTCCAGATCCAGCGGAACTCTCCCTCCCTGGAAGTCATTTCCCACCAAAAGTTCTGAGTAGGCACCCAAGGTCTTGAACGAAAGCTTGTTGCTGCTCCTCGTGGTAATTCCATGCACCCCTACATGTGAACACCCCTTCCATTCACCTGGTCCCAAACGCTGGCAAGCTAGGGAACCTACAGTGGGAACCACTACTTGTGCATCTAGTGAGTCACATAAACCCCCCCCCCCAAGAGTGCAGTAAAAAAAAAAGAGTAAAAAGTAAGGAATTGGGAAATTGAACAATTTCCTTAAATATATAATAGCAAATCTGCCATAGATTTTCAGTGAACTCACATGGGCCATAGCTAAACTGGAACTAAACCTACAATGGTCAGAACGGCCCAGGGGGCGGGCAATTTTTCAATATAGCCATCCAACTTTTCGCATTCCAGTAATGCGCCAACTCTCACTGGATAAAATCTCTTCTCTGCGTCGTAGAGGCGTCTAGTGGCCAACAAGCTCTACACAAGTGGAAGAAGAGGTCACTACACACAAGGAGCCTCTGAGAGCCTCTTATAGGCCAAGTAGGAACCACTTTTAGCGCCTCACGTGGCAAGACCGTTCATCTAATCCCATCGCAACTCTAGTCATCTGCATATCTGCCTGGGCCTATCATTTTCAATGGGAAACCTTGTATCCCACACGCCTTTTCTCGGCCTGGTGAAAGCGAACGGAGATGTAATTGCATGCTGGGTTTCAATTTCCTTCTGAACTTGGTGGTCGAGCAGTGCAGCAGGAGCCCCTGATCTCTGGATGTCTCCAACACTCAGCATCACCTAGAATAAACTGTTACTTATTTGAAGACCTCTACTGACCTATTGGGCTCCTGTTTATCCTGTAGAACCCAGTTATTTAGATGAGATAAGCAACTCCTAGCATTGCCAGTTCTGCTTCGAGTGCTTTTAGTGTCCACTAGATTAAGGGCACCTGAGCATGCCCATGACCAGGCTTCCACGAAGGCGCAAGACACATTTACTACGTCTCCAATTTAACACTCCGCCATGAAAAGTGTCTCTTCTGTAAGAACCTCTGTACTTGCTACGTATGTTCTCTTCTACAAATATTGCTTCTATTGGATAATATGTCCAAAAAAAATAGGTTGACGAAGCCAGTATGGCCTTGTCTTAAGGAGCAGCATAGGTTCATTGCACCACCATACAGGTCCTTGCCAGTTTCTGTAACTTACTCTTTAAGGTGGTCATGCAAATGCATTAATTGCATGAGAGGTGCAACGTAACTGCTGAACATCTTAAATATTCGAACAGATACACTGGGATTCCTGAAATATAATTAGGATAAACCCCTCAGAAAGTGGAAGCACTAAATCAATATCTTGTCAGTATGGACTGAAGTTCATTGGGTGGTTAGTAGTAATCTGTTAACACTGTCACAATATTGTTCTAGTCTTACATATAGCCAGGGTGACAAAGGTCTTCTCAATAGACCGGATGCTCAACCAAAGACCAAGATAAACCATCTTGCACACGCTGCACTTCTACACTTTGTCACAATGACAAATTCTACAGTCCTCTTCATTCCTTAAAGATGTTTGCTGGCACTAAGAAAAAAAATCTAGGGAGTAGTGTAAGAAAAAAAAGCCTTATCTCCTTAAGTGGCCCACCAATTGCAGAAAGAAGATGTAACAGTCATGCGCTGTCTACCCTACATATGACACCTCAGCCAATTATTGGCTTCCGCAGTGATCCCACTACACCTACTTCTGGGATCTGAGCAGTGAGGATGTGGGCTCCTGCACTGGATCAGAGGGTCATCTAAGGAGGTATGGCTTATTCATTTTTTTTTTTTTTTCATTTCACGCTATCCTCTTCCTATTTAGAGGTTTTGGTTTTTTTTGGTCCTTTTAAAGGGGTTTTCTCATGCCGAAAATGCTTCTTATAATGTCCTATTAGGTTATATTCGGGAAAAAAAACCTAAAACGCTCCATAGTGCAGATCTGTGGTGCTTAATACGGGAAAGAAAAGGAATAATGGTGCCTGAGTGCCGAATGGGCAAACAATGGAGTGCGTCCCGATAGCAGCAGGATTCCCAATCCTGATAGGCAAAGCTTCCGTATTGGTGCATGGAAGGAGGAAACAAGGGCTAGGAATCGGGCAGGAGCAGACCTTGTTGGCAACACGTTTCAGTGCCCGAATAGGCGCCTTCATCTGACCTTTATTCAACAAAGGCCAGATGAAGGTGCCAGTTCAGTGCTTAAATGCATTGCCCCCAAAGTCTGTCTGATTCTTCCGTCCAAGTGCACCATTGCCTTGTTTCCTTCTTTCATGCTATTAGGATATATGGATAGCATGGAGGGATATAAAGTTATTGATATGGGTCAGATAACCGTTTCATTTGGAGTATTCGGTTAGACGTACCGTATATACTAAAGTATAAGCCGAGTTTTTCAGCGCATTTTTTTGTGCTGAAAAAGCCCCCCCTCCGCTTCTACTCGAGTCAGGGAAGGGTTAAAAAAACCAAAAACCTCCATACTCCCCTCCCAGTCGGCGTCTGTGTTCCCGGTGGCGGTGCGGCAAGCTGCTTGAATTCTCCCCGCTGTCATCTCCCTGCTCGGCTTTCAAATCCCCTACTGCAGCGCTGTGTAAGCAATCGCCGTGATTGGATCGAGTGCTGGCTGTGATTGGCTGGCGCTTGATCCAATCACAGCACTTTCTTACACAGAGATGACAGAGCCAAATACTGACGCCGGGTTGGAGGTGAGTATTGTGCTTTTGTTTTTTAACCTGTATATACTCGAGTATAGCTCGGCTTATACTCAAGTCAATACGTTTTCCCAGTTTTTTTGTGGTGAAACCTCTTGTCTCGGCTTATACTCGGGTCGGCTAATACTCGAGTATATACGGTATTTTATGCACTGTATTTTGGTGCGAATCAGCAGCAAAATCGGCAAATAACCCCCAGATTTTAGTATGGATTTCACCCTGTCGTTTGAGGAAGTGAAATCCACACTGAAAATCCGCAGCCTAAAATCTGCACCGCATGTCAAATCTCATCCACGTGGTGTGCACTACAAATGTTACAGATGTTCTGTTGGAGGTTTCCTGTGAACCCCTCACGCAAGTACCATGTTTCCCAGAAAATAAGACAGTGTCTTATATTAATTTTTGTTCAAAAAGGTTTAACTTTTTTACATGTATAGCTGCCTGGACACTATTTAAATTGACTTTTTTAATTAACTGTTAGCAGGGCTTAATTTTGGAGTAGGGCTTATATTTCAAGCATCCTCAAAGCCTGAAAAATCATTTTGCATCCTCAAAAAATTCTGGAAAATCATGCTAGGTCTTATTTTCAGGGTATGTCTTATTTTCAGGGGAGCAGGGTAAGTACCTTTCTTGTCTTCTTGCTATCACACATTTACACACCTAGGGTGCGGAGTCTTTTTTAATATGTTTTTCTGGCAAATTTTGTCTTTTGCAATGGAGGGTCATTTTTATGGCTAAAAAAATGCCAAATTTAAAGGGGTTGTCCCGCGAAACAAAGTGGGGGTATACACTTCTGTATGGCCATATTAATGCACTTTGTAATGTACATCGTGCATTAATTATGAGCCATACAGAAGTTATTCACTTACCTGTTCCGTTGCTAGCGTCCCCGTCTAATCTTCAGCGTCTAATCGCCCGATTAGACGCGCTTGCGCAGTCCGGTCTTCTTCTTTTCTGAATGGGGCCGCTCGTGCCGGAGAGTGGCTCCTCGTAGCTCCGCCCCGTAACGTGCCGATTCCAGCCAATCAGGAGGCTGGAATCGGCAATGGACCGCACAGAAGACCTGCGGTCCACCGAGGGTGAAGACCCCGGCGGCCATCTTCACAAGGTAAGTCAGAAGTCGTCGGAGCGCGGGGATTCGGGTAAGTACTGGACGGTTTGTTTTTTTTATGCCTGCATCGGGTTTGTCTCGCGCCGAACGGGGGGGGGGGCTATTGAAAAAAAAAAAAAAACCGTTTCGGCACGGGACAACCCCTTTAAATGTTTGTTTGGATGCAGGACAAGAGTTGGGCCAAACGCACAGGATGTGATCTAGTAATTTTCTATTGCAATACCGCTGTTACAACCTGCGTGCACACACTGTAGTTCTAGCCAGAAGCTGCGTATAGAAATAGTAGCATATTTGTAATCAAGACCATTAGTAACTTTGCTTTATGGTGTAGTTTAGACCAGGGGTCCCCAACTCCAGTCCTCAGGGACCACCAACAGGTCATGTTTTCAGGATATCCTATGGTAAGAACACCTGTGGCAATGTCTGAGGCACCGACAATAATTACATCACCTGTGCAACACTGAGGAAATCCTGAAAACATGACCTGTGGGCGGTCCCTGAGGACTGGAGTTGGGGAACACTGCTTTAGACGCATGGATGGCCATCCTGTACAAACCATCATGGACTGGCGGATTTGCTAAAACTCCAGTGAAGCTAGATTTCACCCGAGGCCTAGTTCTATTAACAGTCCTTCCAAGTGCGGCTTCTTGTAGCTTGAATGTTCTTTATTAGAGATGAGAGAGTATAGTCGCTAAAGGCAATTACTCGAGCGAGCATTGCCCTTAGCGAGTATCTCCTGACTCGAGACTGAAGGTTCGGGTGCCGGCGCGGGGGGAGAGGTGAGTAGCGGCTGTCAGCAGGGGTGAGCGGGGGGGGGGGGGGGGGGGGGGAGAGAGATCTCCCCTCTGTTCCTCCCCGCTCTCCCCCGCAGCTCCCTGCCCACCGCCGGCACCCGAATCTTCTCTCTCGAGTGGGCAGGTACTCGCTAAGGGCAATGTTCGCTCGAGCAATTGCCCTTAGCGAGTATACTCTCTCATCTCTATTCTTTATTAGAGATGAGCGAACGTACTCGTCCGAGCTTGATGCTCGGGCGAATATTAGCGTGTTCGGGATGCTCGTTACTCTTAACGAGTACCACGCGATGTTCGGGCTACTTTCAGTTTCCTGTCTGAGACATTAGCGCGCTTTTCTGTCCAATTGAAAGACAGGGAAGGCATTACAACTCCCCCCTGCGATGTTCAAGCCCTATACCACCCCCCTGCTGTGAGTGGCTGGGGAGATCAGATGTCACCGGAGTATAAAAGTCGGCCCCTCCCGCGGCTCGCCTCAGATGTCTTGTGAGATAGCTGAGGGAAAGTACTATCGTGCTGGTGCTGCTGTAGGGAGAGCGTTAGGAGTTAGTGTAGGCTTCAAGAACCCCAACGGTCCTTCTTAGGGCCACATCTAACAGTGTGCAGTACTGTGGAGGCTGCCTTTTGCAGTGGTGCACATTTTTTTTTTTTGTATATCGGCCGTGCAGAGCATTGCGCCCTGCAGTAATACTACAGGGACAGAAGTGGTGGTTAGGCAGGGAGAGTGTTAGGAGTGAGTGTAGGCTTCAAGAACCCCAACGGTCCTTCTTAGGGCCACATTTAACCGTGTGCAGTACTGTGCAGGCTGCTGTTAGCAGTGTTGCATATTTTTTTATTTTCAAAATCGGCTGTGCAGAGCATTGCACCCTGCAGTAATACTACAGGGACAGAATTGTGTAGGCAGGGCCAGAAGACATATATTATTGATTGAATATAGTCAGTGGGCCTTTTCTTTAAAAAAAAAGGGAAACATTCTATTTGGCCTACCTCTGACAGTCCTCAGCGTTCTGGGTACGTGTGTGGTGGGTGCAGAACGTAAAGAAATCATATGCAGCCAGCTACGTTTAACAGCAGGCTTGCGCCAATTTCTTTCCTGCCTGGGAAAAATCACCGCTCTGCTGCACTTTATATAACACTGCAGTTCTGTGGAACACATTTCTAATCTTATCTGATTGAATATAGTCAGTGGGCCTTCCCTTTAAAAAAAAAAGGGAAACATTCTATGTGCCCTGCCTCTGACAGTCCTCAGCGTTCTGG
The DNA here is from genome assembly GCF_035609145.1 of Eleutherodactylus coqui. Lineage (NCBI taxonomy): Eukaryota > Metazoa > Chordata > Amphibia > Anura > Eleutherodactylidae > Eleutherodactylus > Eleutherodactylus coqui. The sequence goes on from NC_089843.1 coordinate 214,979,484, forward strand.
GTACGTGTGTGGTGGGTGCAGAACGTAAATAAATCAGACGCAGCCAGCTACGTTTAACAGCAGGCTTGCGCCAATTTATTTCCTGCCTGGGAAATCAAATCACTGGTAATACACCATGCTGAGGGGTAGGAGTAGGCCTATAGGACGTGGACGCGGGCGAGGACGCGGAGGCCCAAGTCAGGGTGTGGGCACAGGCCGAGCCAGTGCGGTGGCCAGGGGTAGAGGCAGGGCCAGACCGAATAATCCACCAACTGGTTCCCAAAGCGCCCCCTCGCGCCATGCCACCCTGCAGAGGTCAAGGTGCTCTACGGTGTGGCAGTTTTTCACAGAGACGCCTGACGACCGACGAACAGTGGTGTGCAACCTTTGTCGCGCCAAGATCAGCTGGGGAGGCACCACCAACAGCATGCGCAGGCATATGATGGCCAAGCACCCCACAAGGTGGGACGATGCCCGTTCACCGCCTCCGGTTTGCACCACTGCCTCTCCCCCTGTGCCCCAACCTGCCACTGAGATCCAACCCCCCTCTGAGGACACAGGCACTACCGTCTCCTGGCCTGCACCCACACCCTCACCTCCGCTGTCCTCGGCCCCATCCAGCAATGTCTCTCAGCGTAGCGTCCAGACGTCGCTAGCGCCACAGTTTGAGCGCAAGCGCAAGTACGACGCCACGCACCAGCACGCTCAAGCGTTAAACGTGCACATTGCAAAATTGATCAGCCTAGAGATGCTGCCGTATAGGCTTGTGGAAACGGAGGCTTTCAAAAGCATGATGGCGGCGGCTGCCCCGCGCTACTCGGTTCCCAGTCGCCACTACTTTTCCCGATGTGCCGTCCCAGGCCTGCACGACCACGTCTCCCGCAACATTGTACGCGCCCTCACCAACGCGGTTACTGCCAAGGTCCACTTAACAACAGACACGTGGACAAGCACAGGCGGGCAGGGCCACTATATCTCCCTGACGGCACATTGGGTGAATTTAGTGGAGGCTGGGACAGAGTCAGAGCCTGGGACCGCTCACGTCCTACCCACCCCCAGAATTGCGGGCCACAGCTCGGTGGTGGTATCTGCGGCGGTGTATGCTTCCTCCACTAAAGCACCTTCCTCCTCCTCCTCCTCCAACGCAACCTCGGTCTGACCGACCGCTGGCTTGCGCCGCTGAGCCTCCAACCGGGCATGGTCATGTGTGACAACGGCCGTAACCTGGTGGCGGCTCTGCAGCTCGGCAGCCTCACGCACGTGCCATGCCTGGCCCATGTCTTTAATTTGGTGGTTCAGCGCTTTCTGAAAAGCTACCCCCACTTGTCATACCGGCTCGGAAAGGTGCGCCAGCTCTGCGCACATTTTCGCAAATCCCACACGCACGCTGCCACCCTGCGGACCCTGCAACATCGGTTTAATCTGCCAGTGCACTGACTGCTGTGCGACGTGCCCACACAGTGGAACTCTACGCTCCACATGTTGGCCAGACTCTATGAGCAGCGTAGAGCTATGGTGGAATACCAACTCCAACTTGCGCGGCGCAGTGGGAGTCAGCCTCCTCAATTATTTACAGAAGAGTGGGCCTGGTTGGCAGCCATCTGCCAGGTCCTTGGAAAATTTGAGGAGTCTACCCAGATGGTGAGCGGGGATGCTGCAATCATTAGCGTCACCATTCCTCTGCTATGCCTCTTGAGAAGTTCCCTGCAAAGCATAAAGGCAGACGCTTTGGAATCAGAAACGGAGGCGGGGGAAGACAGTATGTCGCTGGATAGTCAGAGCAACCTCATGTCTATATCTCAGTGCGTTGAGGAGAAGGGGGAGGAGCATGAGGAGGAGGGGGAAGAGACAGCTTGGCCCACTGCTGAGGGGACAGATGCTGCTTGCCTGTCATCCTTTCAGCGTGTATGGCAAGAGGAGGAGGAGGAGGAGGAGGATCCTGAAAGTGATCTTCCGAGTGAGGACAGCCATGTGTTGCGTACAGGTACCCTGGCACACATGGCTAACTTCATGTTAGGATGCCTTTCTCGTGACCCTCGCGTTACACGCATTCTGGCCACTACGGATTACTGGGTGTACACACTGCTCGATCCACGGTATAAGGAGAGCCTTTGCACTCTCATTCCCGAAGAGGAAAGGGGTTCGAGAATGATGCTATACCACAGGGCGCTGGTGGACAAACTGATGGTAAACTTCCCATCCGACAGCGCTAGTGGCAGAAGGCGCAGTTCCGAGGACCAGGTAGCAGGGGAGGCGCAGAGATCAGGCAGCATGTACAGCGCAGGCAGGGGAACATTCTCCAAGGCCTTTGCCAGCTTTATGGCTCCCCAGCAAGACTGTGTCACCGGTCCCCAGTCAAGGCTGAGTTGGCGGGAGCACTGTAAAAGGATGGTGAGGGAGTACGTAGCCGATTGCAGCACCGTCCTCGGTGACGCCTCTGCCCCCTACAACTACTGGGTGTCGAAGCTGGACACGTGGCCTGAACTCGCGCTGTATGCCCTGGAGGTGCTTGCTTGTCCTGCGGCTAGCGTCTTGTCAGAGAGGGTGTTTAGTGCGGCTGGGGGAATCCTCACAGATAAGCGTACCCGCCTGTCAACCGACAGTGCCGACAGGCTAACACTCATCAAGATGAACAAAGCCTGGATTTCCCCAGACTTCTCTTCTCCACCAGTGGACAGCAGCGATACCTAAGCAATACGTAGGCTGCACCCGCGGATGGAAGCATTGTTCTCTCTCCCCATCCAAAACGGGGACATTTCTGCTTCATCAATATGTGTCTAATATTCCTCCTCCTCCTCCTGCTCCTCCTCCTGCAACCTAACGTAATCACGCCGAACGGGCAATTTTTCTTAGGGCCACAAGGCTCACTCATATAATTTTTCTAAACAATTTTTATACGTTTCAATGCTCTTAAAAGCGTTGAAACTTTAACTTGAACCAATTTTTCGTTAAACTGGGCTGCCTCCAGGGCTAGTTACCACTTAAGCCACATTAACCAAAGCGATTAATGGGTTTCACCTGCCATCTTGGTTGGGCATGGCCAATTTTTTCTGAGGTACATTAGTACTGTTGGTACACCAATTTTTTTGGGCCCTCACCTACAGTGTAATCATAGTAATTTCTATGTTCTTCGCCTGCACTCATGGTACAGAAAGGTGTGTGGGGTTGGCCTACACTTTAGCTACATAAATGTAACTGGGGCCTTGTCTATACTGCAGCTACTGAAATGTGAAAGAGACTGTTATCTCCCTAAACTGCTGCAATGGGAATGTTACTGGGGCCTGTCTTGAGTGCTACTATTACTGAAATGGAACTAAGACTGCGCTCCCCCTATACTGCTGCTAGTGATATGTTAGTGGGGCCTGTCCCTAATGCTACCGCTGAAATGTTAATAATTCTGGGCTCTGCCTATACCGCTGCTAATGGTATGTCACTGGGGTGTGGAAACAGAGGCTTCACAAAGACATGATGGCGGCGAGGCCATTTCCCACCAACGCTGTTACTGTTAAGGTGCATATAACCACGGACACGTGTAGAGGACACATAGTGCCTCCAAAACATCCCCCTCCTCCTCCAACAATGAAAACATTCTTGGCAAATACCTTTGCATTGGTCCGTCTGGTGGCAGTCCAAGAATTTCACCTTTAACGACACAACAAGAGAGCACCACCACCATCCCCCCGCCATGGCCCACTTAATCCTGGCCACATTCCGAAAACCAACTACATAAAACCGCGCTACCAGGTCCGCAGTCACCACCACATTACCACCAACGCGGTTACTGTTAAGGTACATATTACCAGTCTGACTGGGGCATGCAGTGTGGGCCGAAGCCCACCTGCATTAAGCACAACATTACTACCTCAGCTGTGTTGGGCAATGCAATGGGATATTTTTATGTACCGCCGGTGGCTTCCTGGCACCCACCCATGCTGTGGGTCCACAGGGAATTATAAATGCATCTGTTTCCACTTCTAAAGAACCCCAGTCAGACTGGGGCATGCAGTGTGGGCCGAAGCCCACCTGTATTAAGCACGACATTACTACCTCAGCTGTGATGGGCAATGCAATGGGATATTTTTATGTACCGCCGGTGGGTTCCAGGGAGCCACCCATGCTGTCGGTCCACAGGGACTTCACAATAGGGAGTTGTACCTGCCTGTGTCTATGAATTAAAAAGCCCGGTCTGACTGGGGCATGCAGACACCTTGACAGAATGAATAGTGTGTGGCACATAGGTTCCCCATTGCTATGCCCACGTGTGCAGCTCCAGATGGAGGTGGCACAGGATTGGATTTCTCATTGCTTCTGTACAGCATTGTGGACTATCGGCCCGCCCCTTTTATGGGGGGGTCGCTGCCTAGCCATGCCAACCCTCTGCAGTGTGTGCCTGCTTTTCCTGTGGCAGACGCATTTATAAATAGACATGAGTGTGGCGTGGCATGATGGCAGCTGAAGGCTGGGCAGGGACAGTTTGGTGTGCGCTGTGGACACTGGGTCGTGCAGGGGGGGTTGGGCAGCATGTAACCCAGGAGAAGCGGCAGCGGAGTGTCATGCAGGCAGTGATTGTGCTTTGTTGGAGGTAGTGTGGTGCTTAGCTAAGGTATGCATTGCTAATGAGGGCTTTTCAGAAGTAAAAGTTGTTGGGAGGGGGGGGCCCACTCTTGCCGCTATTGTGGCTTAATAGTGGGACCTGTGAACTTGAGATGCAGCCCAACATGTAGCCCCTCGCCTGCCCTATCCGTTGCTGTGTCGTTCCCATCACTTTCTTGAATTGCCCAGATTTTCACACATGAAAACCTTAGCGAGCATCGGCGAAATACAAAAATGCTCGGGTCGCCCATTGACTTCAATGGGGTTCGTTATTCGAAACGAACCCTCGAGCATCGCGATAATTTCGTCCCCAGTAACGAGCACCCGAGCATTTTGGTGCTCGCTCATCTCTATTCTTTATCCTTTTTTGGAGAACATGTCTACATGTTAGTAAATTGGATTAGTTGTGCTATTATGAAGACAATATAAAAAAAAATGTCAAAATAGGCAATATTGTGCATTCAGGGAATGTCCCTTCTCTCTGTCATGTTATTCTATTTACTGTCTTTATTGTTGGATAAAATCTATACAAATAGAATACAGAGACTCTGAGTAAATAATGAGAGGGTAAGTGAATTTCCAGGGCAGGCCCGTTGCCTGCAATACATTGGCTTGATCTCTCACCTAATTAGAGTATTTGAGAAGTACTAGTTGTGGCTCCTGGACATTATGGTAGAGTAAAATAGTTTGTGTGTAATATCTGGAAACCTTCAGATACATTATTGCCATGCACTATGAACATCAGTCCATCGTATAGGAAGGGTGTTCTGGGATGGACAGTAGATAGCAAGAAAGTGCCCCCATACGGAAACCAAGTGAAGTTATAAAATCAGTTCTCTTCTTCTCGAATTACATCTATCCAACAAATGTTTCCTCCTACGAGATCTGCTATTGTACGAGGGGCTGCTGATAAGTCTTTGGCTTTACCCGGAAAGAAACGAGATAGGAAGATGAATCTTTCCATTTCTTCCACATCCTCCCCACTGATGCCAACACACGTCTTACATCAGGATTCCAAGTTCTGTAAGCCTTGCAAAAAGAAGGATTTCGGTTGTGCCTCACACCAGTCATCTGTAGCAGGCATGGCATCAGAAATGGTGGGAAATGTGGTACCCTTAAAGTGTTTCTTCAGGTTTGGAAACAGATGATAGACGGAGGGAGCTAGATCGGGTGAATAAGGTGGGTGGTCAACCAGCTGGAAACCTAGCTCCACCAGTTTTGCCGTGGTCGCTTGTGCAATGTGAGCGGAGGAGTTGTCTTGCAGGAACAAGATTCCTTTGGACAGCTTGCCGCACCTTTTGGTCTTCAGAGCTCTGCCTTCAATTGATCCAAAAGTTCAATGTAATCCCTTGCATTGATGGTGGAACCATTTTGAAGGTCGTCCACTGGCAGCATGCCCTCCTTATCCCTGAACACAGACGCCATCACCTTAGTGGCTAAACTTCTTTGGGCGAGGAGAACCACTGTACCTCCACTCTTTTGACTGCTCCTTGGTTTCAGGGTCATACAAATAAATCCAGGTCTCATCCATAGTGACCAGTCAATCCGGGAAGTTCTTATCAGTCCGGAGACGCTGACAAAAGGACTGGGAAGTTTTCACTCGCATGCTTTTCTGATCTGTTGTCCAACATTTGGGGACCCACTTTGCAGATCGCTTCTCATGGATAATGACACAAACAGGTTCACCAGAAATCCCCATGATGTCGGCTATTCCTGCAGCTGATATTGGCCGATTCTCCAGTATGAGGTTGTGCGCAGCATCCGCGATCTCCGGAACAACAACCTCTCTTGGTCGGCCAGGATGTTCCTCATCATTGGGGCTGAAGTGGCCCGTTTTAAATTTGGCAACCCAGTTCTTCACTGTAGAATATGAAGGGCATTGATCCCCCAATATCTGTGACCTATCACCATGAATATCCTTTACGGACTTTCCTTGCAGAAGCAAGTATTTTATCACTCCTCTGCTCTCATATGCGGTGAATATTGCCTTAGACTCCGCCATGCTGTTTTCCCGCGTGCCGAGATCACTGTTGCCATAGGCTACAAACACAACATTTTGAAAGCATATATGACACATAAGGCTTTCATGTGATGTAACATTCGTTACCATAGAAACAAAAAAAGAACACAAAGCCAAAGATTTATCAGCACCCCCTCGTATATATAAAGTCTACCAGAACTATCTGTGTACCTATTATTGGCTGGTGAACAAGGATATACAGAATGAGCAAAATCAAAATGGAGCTTCAATGCTACACCACGCTCTTGGATTGGCACTCATACCCCCAAACCACAGTCTGGAAGGACAGTGAGAGGCCTCATTCACACGGGAGAGCTACGTGTGCAAAAATCACACGCTTAAAAAACATGCGTCTATTAGAACCAATGGTTTCCTATGGGAACGATCTGATGAAGTAATCTGACCGTTCCCATAGGAAGCCATTCCTTTTAATAGCCGCGTGATTTTTGAGCGCCTCGCTCCACCTGTGAATTGAGAGCTCTAAAGGTGGTTTCATATCTGCATCGGAACCTTGTTCGCAGATCCGACTGAAAATACCGGAAGGTAAAGTGCTGCATGCAACTCGTCGTCTTCTGTCCAAAAGCTGGGTGGAAAGTGGATGGACCCCATTATAGTTGATGGTGTCTGCCCGGCGCTTTTTGGTTCTGTTCCCTTTTGGCTGCGGGGATTCGCCTTTCCTGAACGGAGCAGGAAAGCAGAATCCCCAGCACATATGTGAAAGCACCATAACACAGCCAATGGAGCAAAGCAGAGGGCGGGTCAAATGCATGAGGGGGCGCCACGCCATAAAGCCAATTTTAGAGTATTTGCATGCGGCTGAGCACTGCATAATTGCAGAATGAATTAAGCTTTTTTGCGCGCGCATCAGCAAGTTTTGCAGCACTTTGTGTGCCGACAAGGCATTCTCCCTTGCTCGTAACGAACAAAGACGGACTGATTGAAATGGCTACTTAGTCTAACAAATTCCAAATGTGTTCTTTTTCCTGCACAAGTACGTTTTGTTTCACGCATCTCCTAGTGTATTTTGCGTGCATTCGCGCATACCCATTGACTTCCATAGTGACTTTGGGTGCGCAAATGTGCCGGAAAATAGAGGATGCTGGGTTTTTTTTGCCGAACCGAAAAATACACTGGAGAAATACACACAAGTGAATGAACCCATTGAAATGAATGGGTCCTATTCTCTGCATATTGCGCCCATACACCCATGTCAATCTGGCCTACTGGCAGACTAACAGTTTCAAGGCTTCATTCAGTAAGCGGTTTTCTGGTGGGTTTTCCCTGCAGATTTATAGCAGAGTTTTCCAATGCAGTTACAAGGGCCACGTGTGGATGTTCAGTTGTGTAGCGGTGCGGATATGTAAAATGTGATTGTTTTCAGTAAGAGAAACCAAGTAATCTTGTAGATATGATAGCTTGTAATGGCTAACAAAAATACATGATGTTATAGCGAGCTTTCAGACTTTCACTCCCAGTCCTTCCAGGCATTGTAAGGAATATTCACTGGGGATTTCGTCTTCTGCAATGCAAATGGGGAAAACCTCTGCAAAATCTGCCTGCTGCACCCGAGGGCTTGGGTGGAGGGGGAGGGGGGTTGTAGATCTGAAATTACTTACTACTTTTCTTTCAATCTGTTCCTGTTTCTCACCAGTCTGCCCTAAGGAAAGTTCAATTTGGAGATTATATTGTCTATGATAGGGGGGCCCACTAAATCTAGGGCCCCTATAATTACACACTATGGATGGTTCTCTATATACGAACAGCTCTGCGAAGTGATTCATAACAGCATACCAGATGATACAACCGGGATTAAAGGGGGTGTGGGTAGGGTGCTGACTGTCCTTGGTGTTAGAAGGGAGGCATCAGGGTGGTATCCAAAAAGGGCGAGGGGCAGGTAATTTTATCAGGTAGTCTATACAAGAGTGATAAAACTGGAACATAATATCATGTTACCAAAGTATATGAAAGAAATAAGTGTCTGTAGCGCTGCATTTTTCTTAACCCCTTAAAGACCAGAGTGTTTTGGTCCAAAAGGAGATACTTTTTAGGAATTTTACCCATGTGGTGGTTTTATGGCTCTGTGTTTTTTTTTATCACAATTTTATTTTTGCCTCATTTTTTTCCATTACATATCGGACTATTGTTTTATATCTTTTTTCAAATTTTTTTTTTTGTTGCAATTTTTAGTTTTATTACGGTAGGAGTAAAAACTTAAAGGGGTTGTCCCGCGGCATCAAGTGGGGTTCAGCACTTCTGTATGGCCATATTAATGCACTTTGTAATGTACATCGTGCATTAATTATGAGCCATACAGAAGTTATTCACTTACCTGCTCCGTTGCTGGCGTCCCCGTCTCCATGGTGCCGTCTAATTTCAGCGTCTAATCTCCCGATTAGACGCGCTTGCGCAGTCCGGTCTTCTCCCTTCTGAATGAGGCCGCTCGTGCCGGAGAGCGGCTCCTCGTAGCTCCGCCCCGTCACGTGTGCCGATTCCAGCCAATCAGGAGGCTGGAATCGGCAATGGAACGCACAGAGCCCACGGTGCACCATGGGAGAAGACCTGCGGTCCACCGTGGGTGAAGATCCCGGCGGCCATCTTCGCAAGGTAAGTAAGAAGTCACCGGAGCGCGGGGATTCGGGTAAGTACTATCCGTTTTTTTTTTTTAAACGTCTGGATCGGGTTTGTCTCGCGCCGAACGGGGGGGGCTATTGAAAAAAAAAAAACCCGTTTCGGCGCGGGACAACCCCTTTAATTTTTTTAATTAGATTTTTTTCTTAATTAGTATGTTTACGCTAAAATAAAGTACAGGAATGGGTTCCTCCTTTTTTTTTTGTCCGCTCTGATATATAATTTGTATGGTCTCGAACTACGGGGCACCTATGGCGACGGTTTAGGTTGGTGTTGTTGGTGGGTCACACTTTTCTACTGTAGCTCGGGCATCCATGGGAGCCTCAGTTACAGGGAGAAACATCCCCTGTAGTGACCCTGCAGCTTTGCTGTGGCAGGGGGCACCTGGGGTTCATGTGATCGCCGTGTGGAATAGCAGAAGGGACATTCCCACTTTCTCTGCTCACTAATTAGTGCAGGCAGGTGGTTAGGTAGATATGATTCAGGGTGTCTGAATATGTTGTGGCTGAACCGTGATAACCGCATACAGATTACCGCTGTGTAATTGAAATGGTCTCAGAGACAAGTACAGGAGGAGTACAGCACCCGAAAATGGCTCTTCACTGCTGGGTGAGATGGTGTCCGTAAAAAAGAATAGCTGGAAGATCGTTCCAGGACTATCTCCCACCCCCCACCCCCAGGGGAAAAAGTGCGTGGCAGAGATACGCCATCTTGGCCGGCCAAGCACTTTTATGCAGCGGAAATTCGTCCGTCTGATCTGATGCATTAGAATCCAGTGCATCAGATGGTGAAAACGGCGGCCGATATATTCTCATGTGAATAAAGCCTGAAGTGGTGAAATCGGTTGTAAATCTGCGCCAGAATCCATATCAGAATCTGCACCAAATGTGATGGATTTGGACACACATTTAACCCCTTCATGACATGGCCTATTTTGGGCTTAAGGACGCAACGATTTTTGCCGGATTTTCTTCTCCAATTTTCAAAAGCCATAACTTTTTTATTTTTCCGTCGACGCGGCCGTATAAGGGCTTGTTTATTGCGTGGCGAACTGTAGTTTTTATCGGCGCCACTTTTGGTTAAATAGACCATTTTGTAAAACTTTTATTTATTTTTTTCGTGATAGCAGGGAGAGAAAACGCATCAATTCTGCCATAGATTCAAAGTCCTGTAACTTTTTAATTTTTTTATGTACGGAGCTCTTTGACGGCTTATATTTTGCGAGACGAGCTGCAGTTTTTATTGGTACCATTTTGGGGTACATACGGCTTTTTTAAACAAATATTCACTGGGTATATCCCTTAAAATATAACTTTTATTGACAAATATATATAAAATGTTTGGGCCTCACAAAAAACAGACAAAACGAAACAGAAACAGAAACAGAGCAGGAGATAGAACCCTGGAAAAGAACCGAGAAAAAATCTACGAAGCTGATCCCTCCAAGGTAGTACGGGAGTGTACTGATGGATAAGACACTACCAACTCACTATATCAACCGCTCCAAAATCAAATTCAAATCTAATTAGAGGACCATATCGAGATCTACCCTTATAGAAAAGATGGAAGCGGAAAAAAATTCCACCAAGTGGGTGGTTTACAGTCAGCTTCTAGTGGTGGCGAGCCCCTGGGTTCGCCCTATGTCCCATAAGCGAGACCAGGAGCAAAAATGAGCAAGTGACCCAGTAGAAGCCCCAGAGCTCTGAAAATGACGTCCCGGTAAGAGACAAGTGCGGTTCTATCCAGAGGAATGCCCTGTTTAAGTAATAGTAGCGGGCAAGAAATAATCCCAGAACGAGAAACCAGCAGAAGTCTATGATTGGCTTCTATTCACAGAACTAGATGAAAATTAGTTCTGAATACAAGGACACCAATCAATGCTTCCGCTGAGTACCTCCGAGAGATAAACACAAGTGGCTGATAGACTATAAGCCACAGGTTATCAATCCAGAAATACAATAGTTTCTAATGAAACAGCAGGAGAACCCCATTCAAAGATAAGATGGGTTCTCATGCAATGTGTGGTTTCAAAGACCAATAAAAGACAAGTTCAGAACACCAGTGGACAATCAGACTGGGTTCTCCAAGCAAAAAAAAAAAAAAAGATATTTTGAAAAATTGTTTCAAGATTGGTTCAGACTGGTTCAACGCGTTTCTGTCTCGTACAGACTCATCAGGAACCTTAATGCTTAATAATGTCATAAGATATGGAAAAAGAATAGTTGTCCTTGATAGTGAAAATATCTATCTCATGTATAATTGGATTAACCTAAGCAGGTGCCCTATGCTGTGAGCTATGCTGTTATATGGTAAAATAGGTGGTACCTATCCGTATGGGTAAATAAAAAGATGATAAATTGCCCATAACAGAACAAATGTACCAAAGTACCACTTCCCCCAATAATAGAAAAACTCCCAGAAAAATAAGGAGTATGCTCATAAAAATAAAAACTAACCAGGCTGATTGAAACACCTATGGAGAAATGAGCGTTACAAATGTTGCACTGATTCCTCACTAGAAGGTGCTAGGATAAAGTAATATCCTGGGAACAATATCCCAAACAGAACAGGGTCTCCACAATACATGGAGAGTGCTCCAAAAAAAAAAAGGTTAAAAAAAACCCAATCCAGTTAGAGATAGAGCAAAGTGGGAAGAAGAGAGAAAGAACAGCAACTCCTGTCTTGATGGTAGACAGGAGGGAAATGATGACTCACAGGAGTAGTGTGTCTTAAATGAGGCAAAGAGGCTAACGCCCCACTTAGGGGTATGTCCCTGTTAACCAATGAGAAAACATGTTTGAAAAAATCCAACCACTGTCACCATAGTGGGGAGGGGGGAGGGAGGGATCTGTAACACCTCCCACCAGCCGTCTGTTCATTCCTGTTCCCCAGAGAGAGGGAAGTATGGAAAATGGCTTTTAAAACTTTTAAAACGTCTGGCCAGCATACAAATGAATAGTAGTGCCTATCTGCGGGTGGGATCGCTAAAAAGATTGGTGATGGTAATACTCCTCGCAAGGCACATCGGCGTCCCTGTGTTGCCAGGGTGACGTGACGCCGACTGGAGAAGTGGCCGGATAGTGCCGTGATGACGTCACTGAATTAGGTGGAGCCGAGGGCGGCAGTGCCGGGTAGCGCTGCCACGCCCACCCAACATGTGACAGAGCGTCGACGTAATGACGTAGGGGGGAGGAGTTATCCCGCAGAGAGGAATTCATCCTACCAGCTGATTGACTGTTAAGTATCCGTAGCCATGGAGACCCGGACGTTATATTTATTGGTTACTAGGTGCCAATAGACTATATGATGAAAGTCAAATAGGCAGCAGTTCATGCCGGTCGAGGTAATAGATGATTAAGATATTAGATAAGTGATTACTTATGATAGGTGACAAAGATGCCAAATGTGAAAAATATGCATTGAATAAATTAATGGCTGCAAATACTGCAATGATTTTAATAAAACAGTTGATTATATTTGATGCTGTGGATAGTATTGCAACAATACATATAAAGATCGATGTCAACTGCATCAGTACTCTGATGTAATGCATAGCTCAAAAGATGACAGATGGAAAGTAGGGAGAATGCCTAAATTCGTAGAAAAAACTGCCTAATGCATATTTAACAATCAATTGAGGGACCATGTAAAAACAGGGACGGCGGATAAGACCAAAACAGAAAGCTGAATCGACAAAGGTAAAGTATGTATAATTGAATAGGTTCAAAGGAAACATCCAAAGGGTAGCACCTCGTTTAGACCCCTTGGTGACACGGAATTCATCCGATAAATCCACTGTGATTCCTTCTGTAAGACTTTACGGTTGACGTTACCCCTTCTTCCATAGGAGCGTATACATTCCACCCCTTGGAACTTAATATTGAGTTCATCACCCGCATGTACCTCACGCATGTGGTTTGCCACCGGGGTACTCTCTCCCCTGCTGATATTGCCCACATGCCCCAAGATACGTCTGCGAAATTGCTGGATTGTCTTACCAACGTAATTCTTGGGGCATGGGCATGTGGCAACATAAACCAAATGAGAGGATTTACAGTTTATGAAATCCTTAATCACATACGAGGTACCTGTTGACGCGCTATGGAATTTGTCGCCCTTTCCAATAAATGTGCATGCTTCACATCTTCCACACGGAAAAGTGCCTCTAGGTCGGGCCTGGCCTAACCAAGTGCGTGTATTGAGAGAGGAGTCCAAATGGCTTTTGACCAAGTGATCTTTGAGGTTCCTTCCCCTCCTAAAAGTGAAGAGGGGCCTGTCTGGAATGATGTCTCTAATGTCTGGATCTTCTTTCAGGATGTACCAATATTTTTGCAGCAAACCTTGCATAAATAGTACTCCGTCATCATATGTTCCGATTACCCGTACTTTGTTGTCTGGTGTTTTAATTTGTCGTTTAAGAAGGACTGTTCTGTCTTGTTTTACAGCGAAATCGAAGGCTTGATCAACCACGTTTTTGGGATAGCCTCTCTGGAGGAATCTGTCTTTTAGGTTGTCGCTTTCCCTCCGAAAATCAGACTCCGAAGAGCAGTTTCTTCTTAATCTTAAGAACTGCCCTTTCGGAATTCCCCGACGTAGGGGAAAGGGATGATAACTCTGCCACGACAACAGGCTATTAGTAGCCGTTTGCTTCCTAAAAAGTGTCGTGGAGAGATATCCCTGTGGGGATTTGGAGATACTGACGTCGAGGAAAGCCAGGGATTGCTCCTGTAATTCAGAAGTGACTTTCAAATTGATGTCATTATCATTTAATCGCTGGACAAAGACAGAAAAATCGGTTTTGGTCCCGGACCACAGCAAAAAAACATCGTCGATGTTTCAATACCAGACTAGTATGTCTTTTGTCCAGTTGCTGTTGCCCTCCGAAAAGACAAGATGTTCCTCCCACCAGCCCAGGAACAGGTTTGCGTAAGATGGGGCAGCTGGACTCCCCATCGCGGTGCCCCTGAGCTGGTGGAAGATCTTGCCGTTAAACAAAAAGAAATTATGGGTAAGAACATAATGAAGAAGATCCAGAATGAACTGGTTGTGTCTGATGAAATCACACCCCCTTTGTTGGAGGAAATGAAAAACCGCCTTAAGACCAATGTCGTGTAAGATGGAACTGTACAACGACTCTATGTCCAGGGAAGCTAGAAAAACTCCTCCTTCAATTTGTATGCCCTCGATGTGACGAAGAACGTCAGGGGTATCCTGAACAAATGAGGGTAAAGATAGAACAAACGGGCGCAGTACTTTATCTAGATAGATGCCACAGTTCTGTGATAGGTTGTCCACCCCGGAAACTATGGGCCTTCCCTTGAGGGGGTGCAGGCCCTTATGCACCTTCGGTAGAGAATAAAAGGACTATCTCCCCCCCCCCCCCCCCAGGGGAAAAAGTGCGTGGCAGAGATACGCCATCTTGGCCGGCCAAGCACTTTTATGCAGCGGAAATTCGTCCGTCTGATCTGATGCATTAGAATCCAGTGCATCAGATGGTAGCATATATTGTCCGGCCGTGAAAACGGTGGCCGATATATTCTCATGTGAATAAAGCCTGAAGTGGTGAAATCGGTTGTAAATCTGCACCAGAATCCATATCAGAATCTGCACCAAATGTGATGGATTTGGACACACATTTAACCCGTTAATGACACGGCCTCTTTTGGGCTTAAGGACGCAACGATTTTTGCCGGATTTTCTTCTCCATTTTTCAAAAGCCATAACTTTTTTATTATTCTGTCGACGCGGCCGTATAAGGGCTTGTTTTTTTCATGGCGAACTGTAGTTTTTATCGGCGCCACTTTTGGGTACATAGACTATATTGTAAAACTTTTATTTATTTTTTTATGATAGCAGGGAGAGAAAACGTATCAATTCTGCCATAGATTCAAAGTCCTGTAACTTTTTAATTTTTTTATGTACGGAGCTCTTTGACGGCTTATATTTTGCGAGACGAGCTGCAGTTTTTATTGGTACCATTTTGGGGTACATACGGCTTTTTTGATCACTTTTATTGCGTTTTTAGGGAGGCAAAATGCTAAAAATTAGCATTTTGCCTCAATTTTTTAGCGTTTTTTTTAAACTATTTTTTCTGTGCACAGTCAAAAGCATGTGCAACTTATTGTATGCGTCGTTACGAATGCGACAATACCAAATATGTGGGGTTTAAATTTTTGTTTAACCTTTTTTATGCTAATATGAGAAAAAGCATAAAAAAGGGTTTTTTAACCTTTTTTTTTTACATTTTTTTAAATTCATTTTTTAAATCTTTTTTTACACAATTTGTGTCCCCCTGGGGGACTTACAACACTGCCCTGATGATCGCTGCGATACGGCATGGCAGGGCTACTGCCCTGCCATGCCTTATCGCTTATACAGCGATCTCATCACTGGGAACACAGGACGCCAGTGTCTGGCGTCCTGTTGCCATGGCAACAGGCCAAGCCCTCTACGATTATATCGCGAGAGCCCGGCAACTTCACAGAGGGAGCGCGCTCCCTCTGTGAACCCTTCCCATGCTGCGATCTACATAGACAGCCGCCTCCCGCTGCGGGATAGCGCGAGATCATATTTGCGGGAAGTACCCCGCTGCCAGGACGTAAACCTACGCCCTGGAGCGGGAAGGGGTTAATAAGGATTTTTTTGCTGTGCAAATCTGCTACATCCGAATGTGCCCTTAAGATACTGATTACTCTATAGAAAGAAAAGTCTTACCACAAAAAGACTAGGCGTAGCCTTAACCCCACGGACAATGTTATCCCTATGGGCCTTGAATTCCGTAACTGTTAAAATCCGCGCATCTTTATTCAAAACTGCAAGATTAAATTCTGCAGCAGAAAAACCTGCAGAATTACGGACGTCTTGCCGAGTTGTTGTTGCGGATATTTAACATACAGGAGATGTAATTCTGCAATTAAAGTCTACGCATTCCGGAGTTAAAAACGCAACAAAATCTGCACTATTTGGCGCAATCTGCACCTGCGGACAATTTCATCTTGAGTGAAAGGTCCCTGAAAATCTTCCTCTTATCTCAGCTGGTAAAGAGGTCAAAGCAATCTTTGCTGACAGAAGGTGAGTATATACAAGGCTCAGATAAGGCACTTAGGAGCCCGACCTATATCATAGTTATTACAGCACATCTGTACATGGGTGCAAAGCAGGCAGGAACAAATATGTCTTTCCGATTTTATACCCTGCACATACATTATTGACATGTGGCATGTACATTAATTAAAAAAAAAAAAAAAAACTTTTGAAAGTTTCACTTTTTAAATAAGTTCCTGCTTTTTTACACTAGATGGCGCTGTCTGCCTCTGCTTTGATGAAGAAAATATTTTCTTGCTACATTATGGGTCTCCCCGCTTAACCATTTCTACACCGATATTACTTGCAATTTGCAGACTTTCTTGGCACTGATAATCATATTCTAATAGTCTAATTCATTTAATATTTCTGCTCATTCTGATAATTAAGCTTAGGAGTTTTAAGTATAATCGTAACCAGATTTTACAGATCTACTAAAATGTATGACCGTCATTGTCTATTGATTAATGTGTGAAAAGTATCAATGTCTTCAATGTTGAAAGATGATACAAATTGCGCCATATTTATCAACGCAGCACACCAGATCTGATAATGCAGTTCATTTTGTGTAACTTGCTAGACATGTCACACAGTTTCTATACCTTATGGCTGCCAAACTATTTTTCCCACAGGCGTACTTTGGTCTGTTTTTTTACCCCTCTTGGCTATGTTCTTTTTCAGGAGACAAGCAAAAATCAAAAACTTTGTAATACCAATAAGACAGTGTCTTATATTAATTTTTGCTCAAAAATATTGAACTTTTTTTACATGTATAGCTGCCTTGAAACTATTTAAATTGACTTTTTTAAATTAACTGTAAGCAGGGCTTAATTTTGGAGTAGGGCTTATATTTCAAGCATCCTCAAAAATCCTGAAAAATCATATTGCATTCTCAAAAATCCTGGAAAATCATGCTATGTCTTATTTTCAGGGTAGGTCTTATTTTCAGGGAAACGGTATATCTCATTACAGAAAAATGCCTTTTTCTCTACTTAGCAGTATCCTCTCCTTCTTCCCTCCTGCACGGATCATTCACTCTCAATCCTCTGCTACAATCAGTCCTTAGTGAAGACATGTTACTAGATCACTGAGGGATCAGGTTATAGTTGAAGCCCATAGAAGTCTATAGAGATGGATGAGGAGAAGGGAGCAGCTACAGAGATGCAGTGAGCCACACAAATACACTGTTGCTGGCTCTAGTGTTATATCTTGCCCCCAAATCTCTTATTTGCATAAATTACCCAGAGGATCATGCATGGCCTTATAAGTCTCCTCACTCACCTCTTAGGTGTCTTCACACCCCTCCTGGGTGCTCTCCTTGGGGAGAGACAATGCCCCTCCCGACCGACTCACCCCTTAGGTGTCTCCATACAATTCCTGGGTGCTCTCCTTGAGGAGAGACGACACCCCTCGTGACCCATATCATGCCCCAGTCATGAATTCACAGCAACACTGCTCAGTACTTCTATATACCCCCTCAGTGCTTCTGCTTCTTTTGAGGCTGTGCTACAGAGAGGTAGGAGAGCAAGGGTCTCCTTTTATCTGTATATGCTGTGTATTGGAGATATTATATATCTAGGTTCTGCCCACTCTGGAGCTGAGTTCACAGAAAATTGGCTTTTTAAGATAGAGGGGGGAAAACTGGTGAAAAGTGTCATGTAATAATGAGAACTACTCTTATTCCTCATATACTCAGCTTATTGTACAAATAACCAGGAACAATAGTTACAACAGTTTAAAGTTTTAACCCCTTCCCGCTTCATGACCGGTACGTCATGCAGCGGCGGGGTAAGTATGAAGAGAGGTTGCGTGGCAACCTCTCTTCATACAGTGCGGGCGTCAGCTGTTTATAACAGCTGACACCCGCGGGCAGTAGCCGCGATCGTCCGAACCGCCGATCGCGGCTATTAACCATTTAAATGCCGCCAGAAATACCCTGTCTCCCAGAAAAAGCGCAATAAAAAGCGATCAAAAAGTCGTATGTATTCCAAATTGATACTATCGGAAACTACAGGACATCCTGCAAAAAATGAGCCCTCGCTCAACTACGTCGACGAAAAAATAAAAAAGGTATTGCGCTCACAAAATGACAGCACATTAAAAAAAACCTCTACAAGTTTGGTATCGTAGTAATCGTACCGACCCGTAGAATAAAGTTATCATGTCGCTTTTGTTGCCGTTTGTGCGCCGTGGCAACAAGACGCACTAAAAGATGGCGAAATGTGTTTTTTTTTTTCATTTTACTCCACTTAGAATTTTTTTAAAGTTTTTCAGTACATTATATGGTACTTTAAATAGCACCATTGAAAAATACAACTCGTCCCGCAAAAAACAAGCCCTCAGACAGCGACGTCGATGGATAAATAAAGGAGCTACGATTTTTTTGGAGGAGGGAGGAAAAAACGAAAATAGAAAAAGAAAAAAGGGGCCGTGTCATTAAGGGGTTAAAACTCTCGGAGGGTGGGGGGAGGGGGTAAAGGTGTCTAAAACATACATAATGCCGGCTCACTACATGCTCTACAGTTTTTGCGACAATTCCTGAAGCGTATTGGTTAGTAAGTTTACTCCTAATGTAGTGTAAAAATACCCCAGTCTTCTGCATATATGAACTCACTAATCAGTTATGCATGGAGTAGGCGGGGTCATTTATGTTTGACACAATGTAACTTTTTTGTATTGCTAGTTGTTGGTTAATAATTTTCACTTATTTTAGATCACATTTTAGGACTTTGCAACCAGTTGCTACTGAAAGTAAGACAGTGTCTTATATTAATTTTTGTTCAAAAAGGTTTAACTTTTTTACAGGTATAGCTGCCTGGACACAATTAAATTGACTTTTTAATTAACTGTTAGCAGGGCTTAATTTTGGAGTAGGGCTTATATTTCAAGCATTCTCAAAAAGCCTAAAAAAATCATTTTGCACCCTCAAAAATTCTGGAAAATCATGCTATGTCTTATTTTCAGGCTATGTCTTATTTTCAGGGAAACAGGGAAGTATTTTATAATTGAGATCTGAAGTTACGATATTTGCAAGTTAGAATTGTTGCTCCACAACTAATTGAGAAAACATTGAATTTGGCAAATTATTAGCTTTTTTTTAATGAATATTTCGACTGAAATGTTGAAAAAACAATACTAGTTCACTCTATTCCTCTAGTATGCAGTAGATGTTGTATAATAGAGTGGGGATGATGAATATGGCCAGACTAGTGCATGATTGAATAATTAGATCGACTTATGACTTGAGCATGTAGAATCGTTATACCCTGTTTCCCTGAAAATAAGACATAGCATGATTTTCCAGAATTTTTGAGGATGCAAAATGATTTTTCGGGCTTTTTGAGGATGCTTGAAATATAAGCCCTACTCCAAAATTAAGCCCTGCTAACAGTTGATTAAAAAAGTCAATTTAAATAGTGTCCAGGCAGCTATACATGTAAAAAAGTTAAACCTTTTTGCCCCAAAATTAATACAAGACACTGTCTTATTTTCGGGGAAACACGGTATCATTGCATGGAGAACATAAAGTTTTCCCGGTTTCTGGCTGCCACTTATTCTTCCAGGTATTCAATACATTTTCTGACTGATGGAATAGATTTCTACCCTCAAACCGTTTGTTACTAACGAGGCAGAATTTCAGTCTGATCACTCATTATTAGTTGGGAAGTATTATCTATTGGGCACAGTGGCCTTTTTAATTGAATCATCGTTAGCCGAGTTTGTTCAGGGCCACTTTTGATCCTGTAAATAGGCAGATTTAATATCCTTGTCAGAGATAATTAGAAAACTTTAGCTGAGTAGCGACCATTTAAACTTTCATTCTTCTTGTGCCTCTGCTCGCAGCTAGAGATCAGTAAATGCATGTAAATGATATCTCGTCTAATTGCGTTCACTGTGCTGCTTTCCCTTGGGCAGACACTCATTTGTAAGTTTCCCTATTTACATACTCTAACGAGATAGGCTATAATTGGTCTTTATTGATTTTGTTTTCATAGAGCTACAATAGAGTAAAGAACTTTGTAAGCCAGGAGAGTTGATTGATTTGTGGCAGGATTCAAGACTATTCAGTTGTAGAAATAATTAATTATCTCCTTATTTGTTAATAATGCGCAGATTACTCGACACATAGCGCAGCTTCGCCTGCATTACAGTTCCACAATGTTGTTTAGGCTGGGAAGGCTGTAAAGGAGTTTGTTTAGGACTTTGGAGGTTTTCAGCCAAGATCGAGAACCTGGGATATGGGGTAGTAAGTAGAGCTGAGCGAGCACGCTCAGTAAGGTCAGTTGCTCAAGCGAGCATCTCTCTTCTCATTTAACTGCCTTGTCGTCCGAGCATGCTCGGGGGGCAGCGGTTGAGAGTGAGAGAGATCTCTCTCCCTGGCTACCTCCTGCCCCCCCCCCCCCCCGAGCACGCTCAGACGAGAAGGCAGTTACTCGAGAAGAGCGATGCTCGCTTGAGTAACTGACCTTACTGAGCGTGCTCGCTTATCTCTAGTAGTAAGGCAATATGCTTCCATGTAAAGAAAATCTGTCACCACCTTTGAGGGCAGCATAAGATAGTAACAATCCTGCTTTTTCAACATTGTCTCTTCTGTTTGCTTGTTCTGTGATTTTTGTACATTTCTAAGCTCTCGCTCACGACCTGAAGGTTGTGAGTTCAATCCCCACACAGTTCAGGTAGCCGGCTCAAGGTTGACTCAGCCTTCCACTCTTCGGAGGTCGGTAAAATGAGTACCCAGCTTGCTGGGGGGTAATAAATAAATTACCTGAAAGTGCTGTGGGATAAGTTGGCGCTATACAAATAACAAGTCCCCCATTTTGCCTTATACTTAATTATGCTTACATTGCTCTCCAGCCATTGATTAGTGGTTTTATCTTTATTACGGCGCATAGGGAAAAATCTGTCAATCTGTGGCTAGAGGGCGGAGTTAGCTCCCAGCTCATAAATACTCCGGACTCTAGAGCTGGCGTTCATCACGGAGATATTTTTTTTCTCCTCATACAGTGATGCAAATACTGCAAATAGTTAAAGGGGTTGTCCCGCGGCAGCAAGTGGGGTTCAGCACTTCTGTATGGCCATATTAATGCACTTTGTAATGTACATTGTGCATTAATTATGAGCCATACAGAAGTTATTCACTTACCTGCTCCGTTGCTAGCGTCCTCGTCTCCATGGTGCCGTCTAATTTTCAGTGTCTAATCGCCGGATTAGACGTGCTTGCGCAGTCCGGTCTTCTTCTTTTCTGAATGGGGCCGCTCGTGCTGGAGAGCGGCTCCTTGTAGCTCCGCCCCGTCACATGCCGATTCCAGCCAATCAGGAGGCTGGAATCGGCAATGGACCGCACAGAAGACCTGCGGTCCACCGAGGGTGAAGATCCCGGCGGCCATCTTCACCAGGTAAGTAAGAAGTCACCGGAGCGCGGGGATTCAGGTAAGCACTATCCGGTTTTCTTTTTTAACCCCTGCATCGGGTTTGTCTCGCGCCGAACGGGGGGGCTATTGAAAAAAAACAAAAAAACGTTTCGGCGCGGGACAACCCCTTTAAGTGTAAAATGCACAAAAGCTATGACCTGGAAATATAAGAGATACTATCCTGAAACCGTAGTGCCTCTCACTACCTAATGTTGCTCTGACAAGTCAGCATAAGGCGGGCTTCATATGAGTGCAATTCTCCCCGTGCCACCTGCTTCAGACCATCGCATGGCGGGCAGCACGTACGCAATGATATTGAATACAATGCCACCAATCCCCATGCGCTATCAGGGCATGTATGCATGCGCAATACTCTCCAAGATAGAACATGTTGGGATCTTTATTGCCCGTGTATTTTGAGCAATACGTGTGAGAGGCAACATGTGAGCCTATGTCCGATTGGTACAGTGTACAAATTTACTTTAAAGACTACTTGGCCAATTCAAGTAGTGGAACACACGGACTTGACTTATGTCCATGTGAATAAGCCCTGAGCTTGTGACTCGTTTCACTTAGGCCTCATGTCCGCGGGCAAAATATGATTTAAAATCCGCAGCGGATCACCCGCATGCGGATCCGCACCCCATAGGGATGCATTGACCACCCGCGGGTAGATAAATACCCGCGGATGGTCAATAAAAGGGATTTTAAAAAAAATGGAGCATGAAAAAAATCCGGACCATGCTCCATTTTTGTGCGGGTCTCCTCAAAATCAGAATATACTCACCTGCTCCGGAACTTCCCTTCTTCGCGGCTTTATCTTCTCTCCGTCGCGGCCGGATCTTTTTTCTTCGGGCCGGCGCATGCACGGGGCACGCAACCGACGTGCCGTGCACATCCGCCGGGCCGAAGAAAGAAGATTGTGTAAGGTATACAGAGTATCTTATCTTAATGTACAACTGGAGGGATAGTAGAGGAAATAAGATGTTTTCGAATATTAGTTTGTATGTCTGCCAATTTATCTTATAGTAATCAACCATGAATTTGGTTCTAATATTTTAACCCTTTCCAATCCACTGTCTGACGTCTAAAGACATTCTGATTGCAGGCTGTACAGCTCTGATGTCGGAAGACGTCCGGCAGGGTATTCTTACTGTATATTACTGGCCGCTCTGTTGTCTGGGGTCTCTCCGGCATGTCGCGTACTGCTCTAGCCAGCAGATGGCAGCATTGTATAATAGCAGAAAGAGAAAGCCCCTCTAGGAAACCCTGAATCGAAAATTGGATTGCAAAGGGTTAACGAGATTTAATAAAGTTAGAAATTTTAATTAAAATATATTTTCTCAGTTATAAATAGCCAATCTATTACCAATTTCAGTGATTTTCTTACATCACAGGTTGACCATACACATTAGAAAACCCTCTACCGCCCCAAACACATACATGATATAGCGAGATAAGCCACAAAACACTGAAATTTATGATTATGAACCAGAGGAAGAACATGTCCACAGGCCTGCTCCTTCTTTCCCTTGACATCTCCCTCAAAGGAAAAGTCCAGTTACAATTAGATAGTCAAAGGTCTCCAAAATTGGCAAGTTTGACTAAATTTGTATTTCCTGTTTTCTCTGTTCCTTCCCAGTCAGAAAATATCTGGGGTATGTACATTATTTATTAAAGGGGTTGTCTTGCGGAAGCAGTGAAATTTTTTTTTGCCCAGTCCCCCTTATTAAGCATACATTACTAAGCCCCCCTGTAAATGACTTTTCTAGCTGGTTTGTACTTACAGTTCCAGCGTTTCAGCAACTTATAAAAAGTTTCCCCAAGATGGCCGCCGGCTCTTTTCCCATTGCTTGCTGTAGCCCGACGTGCGCGCTCCCGAGACGCTACCAGCTGTGTCTCCCTGACAACCAGACGCCCCGCAGCCACCGACCGGACCCCGGGATTGAACGCGGCTGACCAGTCACCCACCGCCAGGCAGCAGGTAACCGGCGCTAGGCCCCGGCTTCCCCGCGCTACGCCCCGGCTCCCAGCGCTACGCCCCGGCTCCCAGCGCTACGCCCCGGCTCCCAGCTCTACGCCCCGGCTCCCCAGCGGTAGGCTCCGGGGCCCCAGCGGTAGGCTCCGGGGCCCCAGCGGTAGGCTCCGGGGCCACAGCGGTAGGCTCCGGGGCCCCAGCGGCAGTCCGTCACGCGTCACCCCCGTCAGTCCGTCACCCATCACTTACCTGGGCGGCTCTGCTGGGCGGCTGGGCGGCTCTGCACCTTCCTCTAAGAGAGGATGGTAGCAGAATGGCCACTCCAGCGCGCTCCCGAGAAGATACAGCTCTTCTGCGCATGCGCAGAAGAGCTGTAGCGGCGAGCACACTGAAGCGGCTCGTGCTCAGAGCAGAAGACCGGACTGCGCAAGCGCGTCTAAAAAAGCAAGCCGCCAGCGAATTTAGACGGCACCATGGAGACGAGGACGCCAGCAACGGAGCAGGTAAGTGAATAACTTCTGTATGGCTCATAATTAATGCACAATGTACATTACAAAGTGCATTAATATGGCCATACAGAAGTGTATAACCCCACTTGATTTCGCGAGACAACCCCTTTAAGCATGTGTGACCTTTTCCATTTCAGTACATTGTTGACAGCTATCAAGGGTTTATAGAGGGTGAAGTGTCAGATAGGGTCATCATAAAATTCTGTATATTTCATTTTGCAACTTTTCAGCTATTATGCGTCAAATACACTATCAAATCGGCCAAAAAGCCGCCTGTTGATTGTTTTCGGGCAGCAGCAAGTTTTGTTTTTTTTGTATTCCGAATGGCTAAAACAAAATGAAAATAAATAAAAAACAGCAAAAATAAAGGTAATGAATATCTTCTAAAGATACAATATTTTGCATTTCCTGACGATATAGACATTTCATCAAGGATAGAATCGGGCTTTGTATCTAATATATAAATTAAGCTACATGAATGTTCAATCGCCGTTATTAATTGCGTCTTTGTGATAGTTTTGTTTATTTCCAACCATGAAGATTGAAACGCAGAGAGATAAATCAAGGAGATGGATCCGGGAGAATTTTTTCAATTAAATGAACTTTAGATCAGCAACAGGTATTGTCTTGTCATATGAAATGATGAACGTCTTCCAATTTATGAGAACAGTTGTTAGATAAAGACGAACAATATGCTTGAGAAATTCTTAACATTGATGTGTCAACTCAAATCCACAGACCTATCAAGCCGACCTATCTCTGAGTGGGCTTTGTAGATTCTATCCGAGGCATTTATATTAAAACTGTAATAAACCTTATTCGGTCTTTGAATGGTTCATTAAGGAGACACCGCCTTGCAATTATGATAAATTCGATTAAATTTATGGAAGTATGTTATTTGTACAAATCCAAAAAAAGGGCCGGGTTGAGGGGAATGATGGATGATGAAAGAGTTTGATAAATGAAGAAAACAGCTGAAGTAAATTGAATGTGTATTCATCCGTTTTCACTTCATAACTAATGATAAATTGGGCATGTCACATTTAACAATACATGTCTGGGCTTAAGCACAAACCAAGCCTCGGTACCTTAATCGCCATGTCACTTGCCTCGAATGGGATATTTTGTTTAAGGGCGGCACATGTTTGCAGTGTGTACACTTACATGAATTATTGACTTTGCTACAATGTTTCTTTACAGACCTGCTGTAAAGACCTTTGTTGATACTTCTGCACGTCTTTTCCGTTTGGCTTATAGATACCTCTAGTACAGTAATGAGGATGGTTAATTGTTTTATAAATGAAGTTACATAACTATGCATGGTACCAAAACACTTGCTGGGGAATCCCTGGGTTACATAGTCTTCAGAGTTAGTATAGTTGAAGAAGGACATTATATTCGACCAGGGAGAAGAAGTCAATGTGTTCCCCTATTGATCCAACGGAAGGCAAAAAACCTCTATAAAATGTACCAATCAGCCAATCAGGAAATATAGCATTTACCCATACAGAATCCAGATTTATGCTCCAACTTGCAATTAGCGTGAAAGCGAAGTGGAAGTAGATCAACCCCTTGCTGTCGTGCCCACGCCACTTGTTGGGAAAGCCTTGTTCTCTACATAGGGTTGAATACATGATGCATCTCAAGTGTGTACCGCATATATGTCTGAATGCCTAGAATAGATGTATTTGACCACTCTTAGGACAAAAACACATGGGCGCATGCGTAACTACGATTACCATTACCGAACGTAGTTACGCATGAACCAAGTTTTTTTTTAAAGCAATTTAAACTCCCCCCCCCCCCCATAGCGTGTGAGCTTGAAAAAACAGCAGGAACCTAGACCCTGCCCTATCTTTCCCGCACATAGTATTAATCACATGCGAGAAAGATAGGGCAAGTCCTATCTTTTCTTGCCCGTACTATTATTGGGCAAGAGTGCTGCTACTAAAAATGAGACCATTGAAATTAACCCTTTCCAATCCACTGTCTGACATCTTAAAGACATTATGATTTAAGGCTGTACAGCTCTAATGTTGGAAGACGTCCGTCGGGGTTCTCTTACTGTATATTGCCAGCTATCAAAGCCTATCCAACGTTTCACCTCATGCAGTACTGGCTTTAGCCAGCAGATAGCGCCCTTTTATAATGGCAAAAAAAGAGTAAGCCCCCTAGGAAAACCAGGGTACAAATTGGATTGGAAAGGGCTAATGGTTTTGTTTCGTCCTGTTATGCGGCCGTGATCATCACGGCCCCATAATGGGACTAAATCATGACCTTGTGAAGAAGCCCTCAATGATGTATGTAGTTTTTAGGATGTCTTTATCAATATACGAGTATGCTACGCTAATAGACGTATAGTGTGGACAAGTAACCACTGCTACATAGCGAGTGGGTAAGAATGGTAGAGGTTTTTGAGCAATATTTTCTCTGGGCACTTCAGTAAGAATTCACATTCTGTTCAGTGTATGCAACAAGAAATATTACCAGAACATACACTCAACAGATCCATAGACTTTCCCTATCGACCTGATCGAAGTCCAAAAAGTGTGGAAGCCTGTTGATGACATGCGCCATGACATGCAGCTGTGCATACATCTTTGGGCACTATATCATAAATACAATGCTTATTCCTTGGGAAGTCTAAAGGGGTACCTAAAAATATAGCAAAAAATAGTTTCGTTTTTTTTTTTTATTGGACCCCTCCATTAATTTTTCTTAACCCTTAACGACGTTACAGGAAGAGAACGGAACTTAATAACACGGTGAACTTTATATACACTACTAGTCCTTTTGCAAAAAGCAAAATTGCAGCCACCTTATAGTAAATTAGACATGCAGGAAAGTGTCAAAATGAAGGGCTCAGGGAAAGAATGATCAAAGTCCACTTTTGCTGAAAATTGATATCTTTAATTTGAAAGTTACACAACCTATAAAGTCTAAGGTATACAATAAATTGGAATTTTGTAATATTTTCATGGAACATTTATAGAACTGGAAACATAGCTGAAAATTAGATAATTAAAGAAACAAAAAAAAAAGATTTTTATCTTTCCCTGAATCATCATTGCCTAATTGTGACAAATTGTTATAGTAATCATGGGAAAAAATAGAATAAAAATTATTCAATGTTCCAACATCTTAGGAATTACGGTATTTTTTTAAACTATAGAATACACTTTTTAGCAAAAACAAAAATCTTGTAAAAAGTGTGCATCCTATAGTCCAAGGTCAGGAGAGTCCTGCAGTGCCAGACACCCCCTGACTGCTTCCTGATCAAGAAGAGTGCCGATAAAGCGCTCCGTCATATCACTAAGAGAACTCTGGGGTTGAACAGTTCTCTTTCTTACTACCCAGTGCTGATTTATGAGATCATGCTGGACAGGAGAGGATCGCATTCTGCTTGTAGCAGCACTTGTGGGGGAGAAAACTGACCTTTCAGCCTCTTTATTCAATGAACAGGCAGCAGACAAATAGCTGAACATCCTGGTGTGAGGGACCTTTTGAGGACCTTCATAACATCATCGTGTGACTGAATTCTGGGAGAATTCCGACTGGGATGAGTGTAAAATGTCATTGAGGGAGTAAAGAAACAAAATTAAAATCATAAGAAAAACATTAAAACAATAAAGGACAATTAGACTAAATTGCTAAATTCGGATTGCCATTTTGTTTTCCTGCCCCATTATGGGAGCCAAAAAACAGAATCCCTTGGCCATGCAAGCTGATCTTATGACTGTGCTGAACGAACCTGATTGATTATAATGGGGTCTGTTTGGTGTGCATCTGGCTTGAACTTAATGGCAGCTGAGGACACATTGTAGCACAGCGCACTACACTATTTTCAGAACTTCATTGAGAGCTTCAGAAACAACGCTGAACTCTTTCTGCAGGCTCCGCCCCGGATAAATGGTAGCAATGGCAGCGGTTTCTCAGCTTGGCTATGAAAAGTCGAGATGGGAATAACCCTTTAAATGAAAACCAGCAAAGAAGCTTCTGACTGGAGTCCCGAATAGTGATGTGAACAGAGCTCTTGTTTAACAAGAGTGAACTGTTGGCTGTTAACCGCTTCACTTACCCTACAATACCAACCAAAGGAAGTACGACCCTAGACAATCAAAGTTGATGATATTGACCCCTTTCTACCATGAAAGTTTTAATTGGTAGGAAATATTTTTGGATTTCATAGACAAGTGCACTTGTAGTCAAAAGATCTGAGTATTTTTGTCCAAGGTCCACTATATGCATTGTGATGTCACACAGTATGGGGTGCTATAGACTTCATTTTCCATTCCCTTTGTATCTTAACCCCTTGAGTGGCACGCCCGGAAATTTTCCGGGACGAGCTCCACTGCTCATAGCAACATAGCCCGGAAGATTTCCGGGCTATGTATCACTATGGGAGCTGCAGAGCACAATGCCACAAGCTGTGACACTGTGCTCTGCCTGCACAGACCCACACAGAGTAGTGCAAGGGCTTTGAAAAACCAGCAGAAGATATTGCCGACATGTCGGCAATGTCCTGCTTTGTTTACAAGTTGCCATAGAGACCATCGGCTTGTCAGAAGCAAGCCGATGGTCTCTGTGGCAGGGAGAGCTGGTTGTTAGCTGTCAGAGGACAGCTAGGTACCAGCTCTTACAGCAGAGATCAGAGAAAACCTCCGATCTCTGCTGTGTTAACCCTTTACATGCTGCAGTCTATGTGACTGCAGCATGTAAAGGGTTGTCACTGCAGCATGTAAAGGGCTGTCACCATCGGACCCCCGGAATGTGATCAGGGGTCCTGATGGGTCCCTGTGGAAGTCCCCTAAAGGGACAAAAAAAGAAAAAAAAAAATTAAAAATTAAAAAAAAAAAAAGTAAAAAAATTATTAAAAAAATAAAAAAAACACTTGTCTCCCTTTACTTTGTAAAAAATCAAAAATACAATCACACATGTGGTATCCGTGTGCGTCGTAATGACCCAGAGAAGGAAGTTAATACATTATTTAACCCCTTAATGACATGGCCCCTTTTTTTCTTTTTTCCCCATTTCTTTTTTTCCTCCCCCCTGTTTAAAAAATCACAACTTGTCCCGCAAAAAACAAGCCCTCATATGGCCATGTCAATGGAAAAATGAAAAAGTTATGGCTCTTGAGACGCAACTGCAAAACTAGTTGAAATTCAATGATTAGACCATTTTAAAAAACCTGCCCTGGTGGGCACGACAGGGTGGTAGGAAACCTGCCACTCAAGGGGTTAATGCAAAAAGGATGCTGGCCCAGGTACAATGGACACAAAAATGTATTGTAATTTTTGAACGTATCCTGTTTGTATCACGCTTTCAGCACTGTGTTTTCTTTGCATGGCTCTGGAATGGCCTTTTTTTGGGGATCATTTTTTTAAATTTATCTGCCTTTATCAACATGCTCTACAACATTAATCTACAAAATGGCAGGATTTGTTTAAAAATGCACACGCACCATCTGAAGTTTGTAAATCTCATGCAGCAGATATGCAAAAGCTACGAGCGAACATGTCTCCTCAGCGAGCTGCTGAAGTTCGTAAACCACGTGCAGCTCATATGCGAAAGCAATGTAGCAGAGCTGTGTGCATGTGTGGCGTGCATGTAGCAGAGCTGTGTGGTGCATTGCGCCACCAGAAACCCTGGCACTATAATTTTCTAATAATTATCAGTCTTCTCCAGAAGGAAAAGATTACCATGCACAGACAGACTATTTTGGGCTATGTGTCCCTCATCAGTGTACAGTAGATTGCTTGCTTGCTTGCTTGGCTGGGTTACAGGCTTATCACATGGGTCAAAAGGCACCAAGTTTCTCCTTAAGGGGAACTCCTAGTAGGTGTGAAAAGACTTATAATATCATGCATGGTCCTCTGGAAAACTTGTGTAAATGGAAGATGGAACAAAGCCTCTGCCTATTATAAGGCAGCATTCCTGCAGGTCAATGTCACACTGTTGTAACAATGACCTCTGTCTGTCATGAAAAGATGCTGCCTGCTTACCCCTCCTCATGAAGGGTATTCTCTTGTATAAAAGGCTTAACACTCGTCTATAATGGGACTAAACAGCTCTGATATTGGAATAGTTGGATGAGTTAAGTGACTATACCTTTAAAGTGTATTGTGAGTCATGTTCATTAAAGGAAAGCTCAGTGCGATGGTTTTATATTAGTAGTCATCTAACGATTATGGCTTCCTGTAATAATGGGAGTGATGACTGCACAGCAACACTTGAGTGTTCATTGAAAGTTAATTCACAGCCTTTTAACTAATATGTTACATTTTAATCCCTTTTAACATATACTTAAAATATACTTGGCATGAAAAGTGCTGTGGTATTAGAGAAAAGTTGATTGTTGTTGGTATGATGGATTGTCAAGTTTTTCACACCGCCGAGCGGATTACATTATTATTTGCTTCTCCAACACCTCGTATAAGTGATTAAATATCCACAAATCTATTTTTTTTTTAAATATATGAATTTCATTCAAGGTGAAAGCAGGCAAGGTAATGTTATTCCATATCAATGGGTTGTGCTTTGTGAATCATGGACATACGTTTCGCTTTTTCGGGAATGTTAGTTTTATGGGTCTATATTTATAAACCATTACTATTCTTTCATACTTGTAAATGTGTGATTCGCTGTGAAATGTGCTTATTAGCGGCTCAAACTGATGATGTCATTAAAAGGGAGGCTAAGACTTAGTTTGCATCTGCTTTACGGGAAATGCAAATCCGTAACTCCTCCTTGCTTTCAAAAGAAGAGGCAAAACTGCTGAAAGCTACAATATAACACAGATCTTATGTTAAAGCTCCACCTTCTAATCTCTTTAGGGTTCTCTAGTTTCAGATGCCCGGTAAATCAATATGGTGCGTGATGAAGGGATTCGAGATCAGATAGAAGGTTCATTAGGACTTTAGTGAATGAATTCTCCAATGTTACCCAGGATTTAGGTAATACAGCAGACTGGTATTAGATTCTTTTTTTAGTTTGGTTTGATATGTTAAAGGGGTTGTCCCGCGAAAGCAAGTGGGGGTATACACTTCTGTATGGCCATATTAATGCACTTTGTAATGTACATTGTGCATTAATTATGAGCCATACAGAAGTTATTCACTTACCTGTTCCGTTGCTGGCGTCCTCGTCTCCATGGTGCCGTCTAATTTCAGCGTCTAATCGCCCGATTAGACGCGCTTGCGCAGTCCGGTCTTCTCCCTGGTGAATGGGGCCGCTCGTGCCGGAGAGCTGGTCCTCGTAGCTCCGCCCCGTCACGTGTGCCGATTCCAGCCAATCAGGAGGCTGGAATCGGCAATGGACCGCACAGAGCCCAGGGTGCACCATGGGAGAAGACCCGCGGTGCATCGTGGGTGAAGATCCCGGCGGCCATCTTGCTAAGGTAAGGAAGAAGTCGCCGCAGCGCGGGGGTTCGGGTAAGTACTAAACGGTTTTTTTTTTAAACACATGCATTGGGTTTGTCTCGCGCCGAACGGGGGGCCTATTGAAAAAAAAAAAACCCGTTTCGGCGCGGGACAACCCCTTTAACTCCTTAGGCCTCCTGTCCACAGGCTTAAAATCCGCAGCATTTCTCCCACATGCGGATCCGCGCCCCCATAGGGATGCATTGGACACCCACAGGTAGTTAAATACCTGCGGATGTCATTTTTTCCCGTCAGGCACGGATCCACGTGCCGGAAAAGAAATGGACATGCTCCATTTTAGTGCGGGTCTCCCGCGGGACGACCCTACCAGAATTAAACTCTCCTGCTTCGAACAAATCCGCCGGGCGAATGAAATAAGATTCGGCTGCGAAGGAAGGAAGATCCGCATCGTCCGGAGCCGGTGAGTTTATTCTTATTTTTAGGCCTCATGTCCGCGGGGCAGGAGGGACCCGCTATGGATTCTACATGAAGAATCTGTAGCGGGCCTGATTTTCCTCGTGGACATGAGGCCTTAGGGTGTCTTCACACGAGTGTGTGTTTGTGTGTACATAGTTGCGCACCCCTGTACGCACAAAAACACGGGTGTATGCAGGTGCGCATTGCCTTCAATGGAGCCGTGGCTGCTGCCGGTGGCTCCACTGAATGCAATGGTCTGCTGGCACTCCACAATTGTTTTGCAGGGAAGGGCTTTAAATGTAAACCCTTCCCTGAAAAACAAGGCAAACTAGTGTATAAAAAAAAAAAAACATACTCCCCTTTCTTCAGCTGCGGGGGCTCAGCGGCGTCCTCTCTGCGCTGTCCCCGGCTCTGCAATGAAGTTCTTTGAGCAGACGGGGAATTAAAATCCCCGCCTGCTAAAAAAACACTTCTTCTGATTGGCTGAGGTGCTCAGCCAATCACAGGCAGATCTTACCTGTCATTCATTCAGGGAGAGCTGCCTGTGATTGGCTGAGCACCTCAGCCACTCAGAAGCAGCTCTTTAAGCAGGCGAGTATTTTAATTCCTCGGCTGCTCAAAGAACTTCATTGCAGAGCCGGGGACCACGCAGAGAGGACGCCGCTGGACCCCGGCAGCTGAAGGAAGGTGAGTATGTGTTTTTTTTTTAACACTAGTTTGCCATGTTTTTCAGGGAAGGATTTATATTTAAAGCCCTTCCCTGAAAAACAAATAATGTGTGTCGGCAGCTGGATCTGCTACTGCAGCTGTCATCTGTGACAGGTGCAGCAGGGAATTCTTTATTTCCCGCGGGGATGAAGAAAACATCTGTTGCATGTGGCAGATGTGTTCTTCATCCCCGCGGGGGACATGGCAGCAACAGAGAGGTAAGTACGTACACAGGTTCATGCCCCCGCAGATTTCTCCCTATCCCTTTGCCTCCAGACGTCTTATGTGTGTGTCAGGTGAGTGATGCCTGACACTGTTCCCTGTATGTCAGCACGGTGGCTAACTCTCTATTCCCTTGGTGTGAGGACACTTGGACTAGCTATAGTTTACTATTCTATGCATGTGAGTTCTGGGTGGGGTTCCTGTTCTATGTGGTATGCATTACCGTGTGCGTAGGTGTGAACAGCGACGTATTTTGTATGTCTGTGCAGGTTGCCAGACGTGTACTCTATGTGCAGTCCTGTTGTGTGGTGTGCTTTACCAGGTGTGGAGGTGTGAACAGCAACTTGTTCTGTATGTCTGTGCTGGTGGCCAGACATGGGGTGTGAACAGTCACGTTCTGTGATCAGTGTGTGTGAGCAGTGTTGTGTCCTGTGTTTGGTGCATCTGATCAGGGAAGACAGTGGGACTGTCCTTATCAGGACAATCACCCCGCTTTTAGTCAGGGGTTCCCCACTTTCCCTGATTAGTAACGGACAGGTGTCCTTCCATCTTTACCTGGAGAGGTGTAATTGGTCTATGCAGCATTATGAGAATTGTTGCGGTTTTATTAGAACACCACCTTGCGTCAGTGCTGAGGTGTGGCACTTTAGTGGGCCACATGGACGTAACATAATGACCAGCCTGACCTTTTTGCTGCAGAGTGCTGTGGTAGGTACCTGTGTTTTATTGCCTCACCTACTTGACAGGTCTGTAACTGCATCAGGCCCGGACGGATAAGTTCTGTGCTACTTGGTGTCAGTAGGGGTGGTTGCCATCTTTTCCCCTCTGGGCTGTGCACTCTTTTGGTAGACTTCTGTGACTGAGGCCAGTTGTGTAAGGTGCAGAGGTTCTAGTTTGAGGTGCGCAATTTTTTACTCTTTCCTATTTGCCATTTTCACCTTGGTGTCAGAGCCTTTTTAGATAAATCCTGTACATGTGCATGCTTTGGAGAAGTTGCATAATTTTTTTTATTATGCTTTAGGGGTCTAAAGGCCCCCTTTTTAAATGAGAGGTACTGTTAGGTTGTGTGTCTGGGACCTGTGGTTCTAGAGGTTTCCATGAGCACACCTTCACAGGTGAAGGTTAATTAAGCTGACTGGGTGTGGTATTCTCCACCAGCCAATCCCCTCTGATCTGCTGCATATAAATACCGGCATCTCTTGCTAGTGTATGCTGGTCATTTTAGTGCTTTACTGTTTTACTCCATGTTAACCCCACTCAGAGCTGGTGTTATGCATGCTTGTCTGAAGTGCCTCTATCACCTTCCCTGAGGACAGTCTGAACACCTACTGTCCCTCCCCTCCTTGCATTCTGGGGTGCATGCATTGAGCAGTGTGTGGTATGGGCACTGCACAGGTGCAGTCACCCACAGGTTTCTTCCTATCCCTTTGTAGGTGCGGCCTCCAGATGTCTGATGTCTTATGTGTGTGTCAGGTGGGTGAGGCCTGACGCTGTTCCCTGTTATGTCAGCACAGTGGCTGACTCTCTATCCCCTTGGCATGAGGACACTTGGACTAGCTATAGTTTGCTATCTGTATGCATGTGAGTTCTGGGTGGGATTCCTGTTCTATGTGGTATGCATTACGGTCTGTGTAGGTGGGAACAGGGACTGTCTTGTATGTCTATGCAAGTGGCCAGACTTGTGGAGTATGTGCAGTCCTGTTCTGTGTGGTATGCATTACTGGGTGTGTTGTGTGAACAACGACCTGTTCTGAATGTCTGTGCAGGTGGCCAGACATGAGGTGTGAACAGTCGTGTTCTGTGTTCAGTGCGTGTGAACAGTGTGGTGTTTTGTACATATTTCCAGGTTCTTAATCAGGGATATCTAGGTCCCAGATGAAGACAGTGGAGTTGTCCTTATCGGGACAATCACCCTGCTTTTAGGCAGGGCTTCCCCCCTTTCCCTGATTAGTAAGGGACAGAGGTCCTTCCGTCTTTATCCGGAGAGGTGTAATTGGTCTATGCAACACTATGAGAGTTGTTGTGATTTTATTAGAACACCACCGCGCGTCTATGGTGAGGTGTGGCACTTTAGTGCACCACATGGATGTAACATGTATTAAATTGGACAGGAGCGATGCTTTATAAGTGCATGCAAGAGCGATGCTTCATAACAGTTATACAGCTATTTTCCTTGAGGTACTTCAGGATAGCATCTTTTAGAAACCCCTCAAACATTTTGTCCACAATATAAGTTAAACTTACCGGCTTGTAGTTTTCAAGTTCGCTTTTTGACCACCTTTTGAATATCAGCATCACATTTGCTATGTGCCAATCCAGTGGAACAGATTGTGTCACTATAGAGACGTAAAATGTAAGGAACAATGGTTCGTCGATCACATTACTCAATTCCCTTAGAACCCGGGGGTGTATGCCATTGGTACTTCGTGATTTGTCTATTTTAATCTTTTTAAGGTGGCTCTGCACTTCTTCCTGGGTTAGACTGGTGATTACAGATGAGCGAGTATTACCCTTATCGAGTACCTGCCCGCTCAGAAGAAAAGATTCGGGTGCCGGCGGCGGGTGGGGAGCTGCAGGGGAGATCTCTCTCTCCCTCTCTACCCCCCGCTCCCCCTGCTCACTCCCACAACTCACCTCTCACCTGCGCCAGCAGCCGAACCTTTTCTCCTGAGCGGGCAGGTACTCGCTAAGGACAATGCTCGATCGAGTAATCGTCCTTAGCGAGCATGCTCGCTCATCTCTACTGGTGATATTTAATGGAGAGTTTACTTTGTCACTCTGCATTTAACCTGACATTTCATTTTCCTCTGTGAATACACTGGTGGAAAAACTATTTTACAGATTATCTTTCTCTTCATCGCCCTCTACAACTCTTCCTTCATTACTTTTTGAAGGCCCAACATTTTCAGTATTAATCTTTTAACTATTTATATAGTTGAAGAACTGTTTAAGTTTAGTTTTACTCTCTTTGGTAATGAGTGTTTCTGCCTCTTACTTTGCTGCTTTTATATGCTTTTTACATAATTTATTTTTTCCTTATAGTTTTTTAGTGCTTCCTCACTGCTTTTTTGTTTTAGCAGTTTAAATGCTTTCTTTTTGTTGTTTATTGCCCCCTTAACATCTTTATAGAGCCACGTTGGTTTTCTCCTATTCCTAACCCTTTTATTCCTATAAGCTATGAACATAATAAATATTTAAGATGGTTTTAAAAATTTCCCATTTATTCTCTATACTCTTATTTCTGAGGACATTGTCCCAGTCGATAAGGTTAAGGGCATCTCTAAGCTGATTGAACTTTACTGAAGTTTAGTATTTT
This sequence comes from Eleutherodactylus coqui, assembly GCF_035609145.1. NCBI lineage: Eukaryota > Metazoa > Chordata > Amphibia > Anura > Eleutherodactylidae > Eleutherodactylus > Eleutherodactylus coqui. The sequence continues at coordinate 215,015,766 of NC_089843.1, forward strand.
TATGACCCCCTGATAAGACTCTCTATTGAAAGACGTGTAGAAATGTATTTCTTATATTGTGGTCACTATTTCCCAAGTAACCTGCAACCTGCAACCCTGTTATTCTGACATGTCTGAAGCATAAGTCCAAAATGGCTATCCCTCCAGTTGGGTCCTGCACAAGTTGGGAAAGGTAATTAATTATCTTTAGTTATTGACAGAAACCCATTTTCTTTATGAGATCCACAGGTTTCAGTTTTCCAGTTTATATCCTGATAGTTAAAACTCCCCCGTAATAATTACCTCATTGTGATTTGCTGCTTCATCTATTTGCCTCAGTAATAGATTTTCAGTGGCTTCTGTTATATTTTGTGACCTATAGCAAGCCCCTATGAGGATTTTATTATTTTTTCCCCCATGTATTTCTACCCATAGAGACTCCACTTTTTAATTTCCCTCACATATATCTTCCTATAGAGTGGGCTTTAAACAGTACTTTACATAAAGACAAACCCTCCCCTTTCCGTTTTTTTACCATTCCTGTTTGAACAAACTATAACCCTGGTAAGCAACTCCCCAGTCACAGCTTTTGTCCAACAAGGTCTCAGTTATCCCCAATATGTTATAATTTTCCTCAGACATTATTACTTTCAGTTTGTCAACCTTATTGGTCAGACTTCTAGCTTTAGTCACCATACATTTTAGAAGTTTTTGGTTATTATTTATTTTAAGTGTATCCCTGTTAACTGTTCTGCCAGTAGTAACTGTACTAACTCCTCCCATCACCCCACTCCCATTCTCATTACTTTGTTTCACAGTCTACACTATCTTCCCCCCCTGTTTGCCTTATTTCCCAGTCCTTAGTTTAAACATTCCTGCAACCTTCTAGCCATCCTCTCCCCTAGCACAGCTGCGCCCTCCCATTAGGATACAGACCATCCCTAAGGTAGAACCTGTAGTCAATGGCAAAGTTGGCCCAGTTCTCCCGGAACCCAAACCCCTCTTTAATCTCCTGCTGGTGTGGCACATGGAACAAGTAGTATTTTAGAAAATGCTACTTTGGAGGTCCTTGCTCTACATTTTGAGCCTAGAGTCACAGAGGCATAGGGGGAACTAATTTGTATAAAAGCCCGAATCACAGAAGATCCCTTAAAACTATAATATTTTATTTCAATATCTTAAAACACACACACACATTGGGCTCGATCATCAACTGATGAAAGGACAAGGACAAGACAACGTACAAAACACGAGTGCCCATATATATCACAGTATTACCGCACAGGGGAGGTTTCAAAGTGAAACTGTATTCATGTGTCTATAATATGACTACATGAATCTCCTCTTATGAAAAACTTCCCGGGAAGTCGGTGTCTCAAATCGTATCTCATATAGAGCTGGGGTGCTTATGGTGTGATTGTTTGAGATCACATCGCAGTACAATGTCTTATCCCAGTCTATTTGTCGATTTGGTAGAGCACTTTCATTTATTTGTTCAACTTGGTGGACTGACCAACAATTTTGCAAGGGTTAGCCTAAATGAGCAAAAAGTTCCAAATCTTCATAAGTTTAATCAACAGCTAGATCATTACAAAATTCAAGATTCAGAGTACAAGGTTCGATGCATTTCTGTCGGACCTTCGACTTTTCAAGAACCGTATGGTCAATGGTCTAGAGTATATTCATAGGTCTGTCTATATATCAATTTGACAGACGTATGCTTAGTAGTATCAAGATAGACTTGTTTAGATAGTTGATTTTTGTAGGAACAAAGATAGTTGCTAGTATCTCCTGGTCTTATATGGATAACTTAGAATCTCAGGATACCCAGCAGTGATTACATCTCCCTGTAGTTTGGCAAATATCAGTCAAATTGTATGACCCGTCTCCTGATGGCTAGAGATTGGTCAAGGCGATTTAATAAAAACCCCTAATTAAGGCAGGGTCCATTTAGCATGACCTCATTGCCCTGATATCAAAGCCAAACACTATCAGAACTATCAATACCCCTTAGGCTAGGTCTAGATCTGTATAAATAATCAATCACCCAGCTGGCAGGAGGCTACACAACTCTCTCTATGCATTAGCCTAACAGAAAAACTCTCTCTATTTAGCACTCATACTTTAGCCTAGTTATCTAGTTAATGCGGTCATCACTATTTGACCCAGTTTTGAGCTAGTCTAGCCAGCTGGGTGATTGATTATTTATACAGATCTAGACCTAGGCTAAGGGGTATTGTCCCCTGTTTCCTGTTGAGTTCTGATAGTGTTTGGCTTTGATATCAGGGCAATGAGGTCATGCTAAATGGACCCTGCCTTAGTTAGCGATTTTATTAAATCGCCTTGACCAATCTCTAGCCATCAGGAGACGGGTCATACAATTTGACTGATATTTGCCAAACTACAGGGAGATGTAATCACTACTGAGTATCCTGAGATTCTAAGTTATCCATATAAGACCAGGAGATACTAGCAACTATCTTAGTTGATTTTTGTAGGAACAATCTAAACAAGTCTATCTTGATACTACTGAGCATACATCTGTCAAATTGATATATAGAGACAGACCTATGAAGATACTCTAGACCATTGACCATACGGTTCTTGAAAAGTCGAAGGTCCGACAGAAATGCATCGAACCTTGTACTCTGAATCTTGAATCTAGCTGTTGATTAAACTTATGAAGGTTTGGAACTATTTGCTCATTTAGGCTAACCTTTGCAAAATTGTTGGTCAGTCCACCAAGTTGAACAAATAAATGAAAGTGCTCTATCAAATCGACCAATAGACTGGGATAAGACATTGTACTGCGATGTGATCTCAAACAATCACACCATAAGCACCCCAGCTCTATATGAGATACGATTTGAGACACCGACTTCCCGGGAAGTTTTTCACAAGAAGAGATTCATGTAGTCATATTATAGACGCATGAATACAGTCTCACTTTAAAACCTCCCCTGTGCGGTAATACTGTGATATATATGGGCACTCGTGTTTTGTATGTTGTCTTGTCCTTGTCCTTTCATCAGTTGATGATCGAGCCCAATGTGTGTGTTTTAAGATATTGAAATAAAATATTACATTTCGAGCCTAGGTCCATTAAATAATGTTTAAGGACCTTCCACCTACCTTTAACTTTGTCAATGGTGCCAATGTGCACCATGACCACTGGGTCCACACCAGCTCTCCCAGTAATCTGTCAATCCAATCTACAATTTGTCGAACTTGAGCAACAGGAAGACAATACACTGTTCAACAATCCTTGTTTTTGTGGCAGACTGCCCCATCTGTCCCCCTAATAATTGAGTCTACCACTACCAGGGCCTGTTTAGCTTGACCTGAGCTCCTATTCAGAGGGCATGTCATTTTGTAGCATTGCTAACCCTGTAATGGAATTCTACTCATCTGCCCACTTTGCAAGTTTGTTGGGGTTTACCAGTTGAGTACTAGCCTTCCTGGCACTCTTTCCTTTACCCCTCCTTCTAACAGTCACCGAGATAGATGTCCGCTCTTCCTGCACTCCCATACTGTCATCCACCTTCACATCGGCGGGTTTCTACTCATTGAGCAGCAAACTTCTTTCCAAGTTGTCAGTGGATCTCTGTGCATTTAGATCCAGGATCTCATGTTTCGTACAGCAGTATGCACCCTCGAATGACTATTCAAGGACTGCATACATGGTACATGGTACATTGTCAATTCTGTAGCATATTCCAAATAGGGATGGTACAAATGAAAATAACAGTAAATAGATATAAGTGACTATCTTCTAAAGTCCCCCAATCTAAAGTCACTCGATTTTAAGTCACACAAACTTAAAGGGGTTGTCCCGCGCCGAAACGGGTTTTTTTTTCTCAACAGCCCACCCGTTCGGCGCGAGACAAACACGATGCAGGGTTTAAACAAGAAAACCGCACAGTGCTTACCTGAATCCCCGGGCTCCGGTGACTTCTTACTTACCTGCTGAAGATGGCCGCCGGGATCTTCTCCCTCGGTGGACTGCAGGTCTTCTGTGCGGTCCATTGCCGATTCCAGCCTCCTGATTGGCTGGAATCGGCACGTGACAGGGCGGAGCTACAAGGAGCCGCTCTCCGGCATGAGCGGCCCCATTGAGAAAAGAAGAAGACCGGACTGCGCAAGCACGTCTAATCTGGAGATTAGACGCTGAAAATTAGACGGCACCATGGAGACGGGGACGCCAGCAACGGAACAGGTAAGTGAATAACTTCTGTATGGCTCATAATTAATGCACAATGTACATTACAAAGTGCATTAATATGGCCATACAGAAGTGTATAGACCCACTTGCTTTCGCGGGACAACCCCATTAAAATAAACCATATTTTAAAGCAAACCACCCTTGTACTTTTGTTTGCTTTAAATAATCCTTAGCAACAGTATCTTCTGGCCCTGGGGTGCCATGGCAACCGACCGGCACTTCACAACTCATCATGAAGGGCCGTTCGGGACCTCCGGACATTGGTTGGGACATTTAAATACTGCTGTAAGGATTGACAGTGACATTTAAAGGATTACCATCAGTGATCAGCATTCACAATGATCGCAGCTGTTGCAGGTGGGTGTCAGCTATCAAAGACAGCCAGCACCCATTGTGTATGAAGCCATATTGACTCCCAATCCCGCTCCATACAAGCCCTGCATGCCCAGGACATAACTGTATGCCCTGAGGCGTGAAATGGTTAAGGTATGTCCACAAACGTCAGAAAAAATAATTACATTTTTCGCCATCTATTTTTTCTCTCGATCATGAGTATTGACATGTCTGTCCAGGCTTTGCTTATTTTCAAAGATTTTTCCCCCAGAATTCATGTTCATAAATCAAAGGCTACAGGTTTTCACTGAATGACATTTAGTCTCAATACATATTTTCCCTATAAGGGCTCCCACCCACTGGCGTTTTTCTTTCTCTCTTGCGCTGCTGCCGGCCACATGGAAAGCAGTGTTTGTGGCAACCCCAGCAGCATGATTTTCGAGGAAGGGCTTGAAATATAAGACCTTCCCTGAAAATCATCATTAGCTGATTAAAAAAACAAACAAAAAAATGTACTCACCTCTCCGCCGCTCAGACGCGTCCTCCGGCTGGCTCACCTGCACTGCTGTCCAGCACTTTCAGCAGGCGGGGATTTAAAAATCCCCGCCTCCTGAAAGGGCTGTGCTGATTGGCTGAGTGCTCAGCCAATTACAGCCATCGCTTAGCTATTCATGAATGTCACAGCTGTGACAACTGTGGCAGAAGTCCGCGGTTTTCTCCCTATGCTTTCAATGGGGCTAACGCTGCTGCCGCCCGCCCCATTGAAAACACGGGTGATATGACAGCGTTTTTCTTGCTCTGCGAGGTGAGTCTTTTCACTCACTCTCGCAGCGCAAGAGAGAAAAAAACGCTAGTGGGTGGGAGCCCTAACTGTTCCTGTTGTGGCCTATAGGTGGATGAAATGCAGCAACTTTAAATTTGAGCTTTTGGTCGTGGAAGCCACTTATTTTATAATACCGTAATTTTTTCAAAAACTTTTCTTTACTGAATGTAGATATCGAATTTGCTACCTTCTCGTGTTACAATGAGGACTTGAGTTTTGTTTTGAGTTTCTCTCTTTCATATGTTACAAATAGCCATTGCTTGAGGTTGATAGGGCTGTTTCATCATGACTACTCCCTCAATTAACAGATCAGCATGGGTTTGGCATCTGAAAACCCTGGGGATGAGCTGATATTGCTTGATCAAATGGACCACTCGCGTAACTCTAGAGGGTGCAGGGGATGCGGTTGCACCTTTGCCCAGGTGCCTTAGAGGGGCCCATAAGGCCTCTCTTCCTCATATAGTGGGCCCAGTACTATAATTAAAGCATTATAGTTGGGGGCCCTGTTACAGGTTTTGCATTGGGGCCCAGATGCTTCACGTTAAGCCTCTGCATTAAGGGGTTAGGAGAAATTGGCAGGCCCTGATATTACCTTTTGCACCCAGGCTCATGAGCCTTTAGCTACACCCATGAAGTGGACACATGACACCCATTTCCTTTGCACTGCTTGCTACAGAGCAAATGTAGTGTTGCATGGTGACCATCCATATAAATGGATGGCCAACAATATAATTCATAGTCAGGCTTTTCCCACCAGAGCAAGACAAGCAACTGAGCCTGGATAAACATTGAAGATTCTGCAGTGCTTGCTGAAAATCCACAGCTCCTTCATAGTGCTGACCAGTTGTGGCCCATCGGGGGTGTGGGGGTTGACGCCCCACGATCACATGTTGATTGCCTGCTCATGTGTAGTCCTGGAAAGTCTGTTTTCAAACATTATGAATTGCCAGATCCATCAAGGTTATCGGCACCGAGCGAGCTTATTTTGTTTTATTACCTTGAAAAAATATATAAATGTAAAGTATCATAAAATTTAGGGATTTTCCTTTTCTTCTCCGCGGGTAAGAGCTCTTGTTGGCAATATAAAGGGATATTACTGGAGGGCAGTAATCTTAATTTATTAGGAACGATTAGTAAGCCCTTTTAATTAAACATTTACAGTAATCCATTACTAGTGCCTTGCCTGTTTTGCACTTTTTTAATTGCTGTAATGGCATTGTTCATTGATAATAGACTTCTGCGTGAATATCAAGTTTGTTTATAGTTACTGTATAACTGCCTGACGGCTTGTAGAAATGTCCCTGGAAACCTTTCGAAGGCCCAATTCATTCAGCCTGGACGTTGGAGTATGGATGTTCAAAGCCTTAAAGGGGTTGTCTCGTGAAATCAAGTGGGGTTCAGCACTTCTGTATGGCCATATTAATGCACTTTGTAATGTACATCGTGCATTAATTATGAGCCATACAGAAGTTATTCACTTACCTGCTCCGTTGCTAGCGTCCCCGTCGCCATGGATCCGTCTAAATTCGCTGTCTTCTGGCGTTTTTAGACGTGCTTGCGCAGTCCGGTCTTCTCCCTGGTGAATGGGGCCGCTCGTGCCGGAGAGCTGGTCCTCGTAGCTCCGCCCCATCATGTGTGCCGATTCCAGCCAATCAGGAGGCTGGAATCGGCAATGGACCGCACAGAGCCCACGGTGCACCATGGGAGAAGACCCGCGGTGCATCGTGGGTGAAGATCCCGGCGGCCATCTTGGTAAAGGAAGAAAGAAGTCGCCGCAGCGCGGGGATTCGGGTAAGTAATAAACTTTTTTTCTTTTTTAACCCCTGCATTGGGTTTGTCTCGCGCCGAACAGGGGGCCTATTGAATAAAAAAAAAAACTGTTTCGGCGTGAGACAACCCCTTTAAGGAACCTTTCGAAAAAGGGGTTATCCTTTCTATATTCTTCTTCCTCCGACTTCACTCCTTGGGTTCCTATTCAAGCACCTATTAGTTATATCTATCAGTGATTCTCGGCCGGCACGAGTGAAAGTGCTTTTTAATGTGGGATATGTGCTTCAGTCATAACTCCAGGGTTACTTGCTGAGTAACATTTTATAGGATTGATTAAACTTTAGCACCATAACTGTTGACTTTACAGGACTGGGAACGGACTCCCTTCTGGGTATTTGTGGTCGGCAGCTTTTTTTTCTTATTATTTTCACATTTTTTTATTAAATAATATCCACTTTCACAACACATTTACATTCAAAGAAAGCAACTTATAAAAATGAAATAACTTCTCCTGCACTCTGGAAGCAAATGATAGTTAATAGGTTTACACAGTGAATTGCATTTAAATGACTAAGGAAGAATGTTCCCTATAGGCTACCGAAACGGTGTGTATATTCTGGAGTAATAGCAATAATCAATACAATTTGTGTGACCTCCACCAATCTATTTTCATGTCAGACCAAATAGCAATGGCAGTTACTGTATATGCACATGAGTTTTGGATACCAAATACCGCGGTGCCTTGGGTTAAGAGTTTAATTCGTTCCGTGATGGAGCTCTGAAGCCAAAACACTCTTATCTCAAAACCAGTTCCCCATTGAAAGGAATGGAAAAGCCATTAATCCGTTCCGGATCGTGAAGCTCTCCGACTGATTTCAATGGGAATGACGTTGCCTCATTGAAAGCAATAGGACGCCGGCACCCCGGCAGTGAGTTTCGGGGAAGGGCTTTAAATATAAGCCCTTCCCTGAAATCATCCCTAGCTGTAGTAAAAAAAAAATATATATATATATATATACTCACCTGTCTGCCGGGGCTCAGGCGAGTCTAGCCACCGGTAGTTCTATCTGCACTGCTCTGAAGCTTTTCAGCAGGCGGGGATTAAAAATGCAGGGAGAACAAGCGATGGCTAGACACATCTGAGCCCCGGCAGCGGCGGACAGGTGAGTATATATTTTTTACTACAGCTAGGGATGATTTTTAGGGAAGGTCTTATATTTAAAGCCCTTCCCCGAAAAATCACTGCAGGGGATGCCGGCCGGTTATTGCTTTCAATGGGGCCACCGATAGCAGCACAGCCCCATTGAGAGCAAGGCTCTTAACCCAAGTTTTTGCTCTTAAAACTGATACCTTGGGTTAAGAGACACTCTTAACCCAAGGTATCACTGTATATACTTACTAGAGAACAGTTACTTAGTTGTAAGCCTAAATGTTCACTAGAGAGAGAGGATATTTATAATTAGTGGCACTTTGCAAACAGTTTTTGTGCTTCAAAAAGGGCACAATGCATTCATGATTTAGGCCAAAATCCTAAAAAAAACGGTGCATAAATGTGCTGCATAGGCCTCAAAAACAGGAAAAACACCAAGTAAAACAAAGCCTCCTAAAGTAACTATATATGTCATTTCTGTTTTCATCTAAAACTGTGTTGAATGATCACAAAATATCTTCATAGGGTCCAAACATAAATGATGATCTTCTGGCTGTCTGCAGCCTCACTTGGGAGAGCGTATTGCATGCAGATAGCTTAACCACTGAAATCAAAATCTGCATGTAGTAAGCTCCTAAGCTCCCCCTAGAGGAGTAAGCAAATACCAACAGGTTTTGGGAGTTAAAGCCCTTTTAGATGAACGATTATCGTTAAAGAAAAATGTTTAAATGAGCGAAAACGAACGATAATCGTGCAGTGTGAACACAGTGAATGCAAGAACTATGAATGATATTCCGCTCGCTTATCATTCATTTCACGCAGGCATGAAAACCATCGTTGGCTCATTCGCTAATCGTTTGGTTTAAATACCGATCATTCAGACGTTCTCATTCACTTATGCGGTGAATGTGAATGACTGAACAATTTAGTGAGCGAACGATTTATCTGCCTGTATAAACTGGTAGCACGAACAAATGAGCGAACTTTGATATCCTTTGCTCATACGAACAATAAGTTATTATTGTACATGTGATATAGTCGTGTCATGCTATCCTAGTAAACAAGGTTACAATGACAGGCAAGCTTAAAGGGGTTGTCCCGCGCCGAAACGTTTTTGTTTTTTTTCAACCCCCCCCCCCGTTCGGCGCGAGACAACCCCGATGCAGGGGTTAAAAAAGAACACCGGACAGCGCTTACCTTAATCCCCGCGCTCCGGTGACTTCTTACTTACCCGGTGAAGATGGCCGCCGGGATCTTCTACCTCCGTGGACCGCAGCTCTTCTGTGCGGTCCATTGCCGATTCCAGCCTCCTGATTGGCTGGAATCGGCACGTGATGGGGCGGAGCTACACGGAGCTACACCGAGCCCCATTGAGAAGAGAAGAAGACCCGGACTGCGCAAGCGCGGCTAATTTGGCCATTAGACGGCGAAAATTAGTCGGCTCCATGGGAACGAGGACGCCAGCAACGGAGCTGGTAAGTGAAAAACTTCTTATAACTTCTGTATGGCTCATAATTAATGCACAATGTACATTACAAAGTGCATTAATATGGCCATACAGAAGTGTATAACCCCACTTGCTGCCGCGGGACAACCCCTTTAAGAGCAACTCGTCTTTGGACTAAGCTACCATTCTACAATAGTTCCACCCGTTACAGTAGCACTCTGTGGCAGTAAAATAGCTCCGTATATAGAGTCATGAGAAAAACTTACTACACCCTCTTTCAATTTCATGGTTTTTCATATCAGGACACAATAAAAAAAACGGTCCCTTGAATAGAAGGTCTTAAAATTAGGTAAATACAACCATAGGCTTCTTTCCCACGAGCAATATATGCTACGTTGGGAGAGATAAAACTGGTGAATGGGCACACAAATCAAACGTTTGTGCGCCCTTTCAGAGGACATGGGTCCTGGCGCATATACGCCGAGACTACCATGCCATCGCCTCTTTTCCCTCCCCATCACAGGCTCACCTGTCCTCTTCTCCCCACTCGTTCTTTGCAGTGGGAGGCGGCGGGACTGGGGTGGAGCTAAGCGCCGGCCCGTACCGCCTTCTCCCATTGATGGCTATGTACAAGGGGTTGGGAGAGGGTGGGAGCTTAGCTCCGCCCACATACCACCCCTTGTTCACAGCCAGCACTAGGAGGAGATGGGACAGGCCAGCACTTAGCTCCGCCCCCTCCCATTGCAAAGAACGAGCGGGGAGGAGAGGACAGGTGAGCCTGCACGGGGCAGAGGGAGGGAGTTTAGCAGCCACACTGCTAAACTCCCTCCCACCTGCAGCCGCTGCCATGGGCTCTCATAGGAGCTTATGCTGCGGCCGATGTATTCCGGCCTAAAAGTTTCACGACTTTCTTTTGGGCCAATGATCTTAGAGAAGCAACTGTTGCTGCCCATCAATCTGAGAAGGGTTATAAGCCATTTCAAAACAATTTGGAGTCCATTATTCTACAATAAAGAAATAGTATTCACAAGTGGAAAACATTCAGGACAGTTGACAATCTTACCAGGAGTGGATGTCGCAGCAGATTCACCCCAAGGTCAGACCATGCGATGCTCCGAGAAACCGCAAAAAAAACCTCCAAGAGTTACATCTCAAGCTCTAAAGGCCTCAGCATGTTAATGTTCAATTTTACGATAGTTCAATTAGAAAAAGACTGAACAAGTATGGCTGGTTTGGAAGGGTTGCCAGGAGAAAGCTTCAAAAAGAACATGGACCAATGGCTAAAGTTTGCAAAGTTGCATCTGAACAAACCCCAAGACTTCTGCAACAACGGGGAAGATTTACGATACTGGTCTTAGTATAATTTGCTTTGGCTCATGATGAGTTGCACACCTCTTCATGTATTAGGAGCATCCCAACATATCTGTGTGCCTACACAAAACTCTACGCCAGGTCTGACCTGGCATACATTTCTGGCATCATTTATGCCAAATCTGTTGGTTTGGGGCAGTCACTCCCACTCCCACCAAGTTCCGCCCACTTTTCACAAAAGTGGCAAGGCTTGTACAAAGGGCAGAAAAGTCAAAACGTTTGCGCAAGTGGCTCTTATGCCAAATTTTGTGACTTTTCTATGCCAGTTTCCTTGTGTAAAGCCATCATAAATGTCCCTGAATGTCCTTTGGACAGACGAGACCAAGATGGGGATTTTTGGCTGTAATGTCCAGTGCCACGTTTGGAGAAACCTAAGCACATTATATAAGTACATACAACTCATATCAACTGTCAAGCAAAGTAGTGAAGGGGTGATGATTTGAGCTTGTTTTGCAGCCACAGGACCTAGGCACCTTGCAGTCATTGAGTTGGCCATGAACTTCTCTGTATACTAAAGTATTCAAATGTGAGGCCGTCCATTCAAAACCTAAACCTTGGCTGAAACTGGGTTATGGAACAGGACAATGATCCCAAGCGCACCTTTATGTTTCACATACCTTTAGAATCCAAACCTGGCTTTGGCTAAAAAAAAACTACATGTGTGATTCTTGCCTATGGGACATATTTGGCTCTCATTGTAAAAAATGTGGCCAAGAGCTGAAATGATGGGGAGGGTAAATGAGTCTAAAATCGAGGTACAAACAGGTAGCCCAGTGTCAGCTGTGCCCCCATGAATCTGAAGCTGCCCTTGAATCCATGGGGTTTCGATTACATACATGTTTAGCATGTTGGAACCGACACTCTCACATTTCTTAATATTATTATGCTCACAGGCTCCCAAAGGCTCTCCCAGCCACCAATGGCCACCTCTTTGGCCATTCAAACAAATGGCACACACATGAGCAGTAGATCCTTTGTCAAAGCTGCTGATGTGGATCTGCCACATTGATCGCCATGTGAACGAGGGTTATTGGCAGATATTTTTTAGGGCTTGTACACTGCTCTAAAAAATGCTTCAACAGCTGTGAGAGTGATACTGAAACCCCACTAGGGCCAGAAATGTATTTAGATAGCAATAGGAAGAGTTCTTTATCTATAGCCCATAGTCCCATGATAGTGCAAGCAGTCATTAAACGTCAGGTGCAGGGCCTAGTGTTACAGGTGTGGTAGCAAGGTAGGATCCTGCAGTTGTATTTTCCTTCCAAATACTCCAGTTTTAGTGACTAGTCACTCCTGCTAAGCTACTAGTGCTGTCCATGCTGTATTTGTAACATACAAATAAGTGAGATGGAACAATACCTCTGCAGCGCCACCTATTGGAAGGAAGCATTCCTGCAAGTCAATGTTAGACTCTTTATACAAGCCTTGTAACAATGACTGGACCATATAAAAGGTATTCTACCTTCCCTGGTTTTATTTGTAGGCTTAGCCCAAGAGAGGAGCATTCTGAGAGGTAGGTACCCATCTTTCCTAGGTTAAGGTTAACCCTCTCCAATTCACTGTCTGACGTCTAAAGACATTATGATTTAAGGCTGTACTAACTCCGATGTTGGAAGAAGTCCGTCTGGGTTCTCTTACTGTATATTGCCAGCCTCTTTGCTGTCAGAGCTATCCAATGTGTCACCTCATGCAGTACTGGCTTTAGCCAGCAGATAGCGCCATTGTATAACAGCAGAAAAAGCGTAAGCCCCCTAGGAAAACCAGGATACAAATTGGATTGGAAAGGGTTAAACCACCTGGTATTCGCGTTAGAACTCATCTGAAAGCTTCGCCATCTGGACGTTGGTAGATGGGTCAATGTAATTTGATCAAATTATACTCCAAGAACCCTGCATTATTTAATGTGGTTAGAGTATTGATTATAGATATGTATACCTCTGATAGTACATGTATTAGGAGTGCTGTTTCAGTTTTTTGGTTCTGCTTCTATTGTATGTTGCAGCCATGGATTACCATGCCCCTGTATAGTTCTATTGGGAAGTGCTGACCTATTTTTTCCTTTTTTTCTGGGCATTTGTAACAGTGATGTCTCGAATTTGCCATGAAATAATGGATTCATGCATTTTAGTGATAACTTGCAAGTCCCCCTCCCCAAAAAAGTAAGCCAGGCTACAATTGTCTATCGTCAATAATATTGGACCCCTAATCTCCTTTCTTAAATTTGTACATCCTTGAAAAAAGTTATGAGTTAAAAAGTCTCTTAGGAGTTTTAAAGGCTGGCTTTCCTTCTTGCAGTTCATACTCTCCAAGTGACCCAAACATGGCATACAATTATACAAAGTGGGCAAGAAGTACACCAGAGACAATTGGCATTAGTGGCAGAATTGTGCATAACTTTATGGTGCCATTCCTTTAAAAGGGTACGATGTGTACACTGATATATTTATATAAATACAGGGGGACAATACAGAAACCAAAGGCTTTGCTAGGTTTTACAGCTTGAGTAGAGCTTGATGTGTGCTGCTGCTCCATTCATTTCGATTGGAGTGCTGGAGATAGCCGAGGTTGTAACACACAGGATACGTGGGGTGGGGACGGTGATCAGCTATGGGACCTTTTAGATGAAACAGTCATTGTTCAAAAAAGCAAACTAGTGAAAATGAATGGTAATTATTTGGTCTAAACGCAAACCAACGACTGAGCGATGAATGAGATGTAGGCATAAAAACCATGGTTGACTCGTTCACTTATCATTCAGTTTAAAAAGCAATCATTCAGTCCTTCACATTGTTCAGTCTTTCACAAATGTGAAAGACTGAACAATGCTCTTTTGAACGAGCCAAAGATGGCTAAACGAGAGCAAACGAGTTAGCGGTGACGTCACTCACTCATTCAAACGAGATTCGGCTCGTCTAAGGCCTCCCTCACACAGGGCGTTTTTCAACGCTGCGTTACTGCAGATTCCGCCCCGTTTCAGCAGCGCTGGCATACTTTATGCCAGCGTTTTGGCTGCGTTTTCAGCCGAGCTGAAAACGCAGCCACGAATGCTGAAAAAAAAAAAAATACTCACCTAGTCGCTGCAGTCCGGGTCGCGGCCGCTGGTCTCTGCCACTGATCCGGGCTTCCTCGGCACTCCCAAGTCTATTGCCGTAGGCCAGGTTTGAGAACCCAGCCTCTGGCAATAGAGTGCTGTGATTGGTTGTCGGTACTTGCTCGATGCCCAATCACA